>NC_134400.1:54195848-54495848 GCF_050003625.1 Haematobia irritans | reverse complement strand
CATCTTTTCGGAATCTTCCGAACATATCTGCAATATATGTTAAAAAACAACAAAAAACTTTTTGGTGTTGCTCGAAGCAGGGATCGAACCCAGGACCCTTGATATGCAAGGCGGACGTACCAACCACTGCTCCACGGTGCCCTACTAAATGTATGTTTCTATTAAATAAGATTTTTTTAATCGACTCGTGGGATCCACAAACTATGCTGTATAAATATAACTTATAACGATAATTGTCTATTGATGACAATAGCGTCTACGCAGCCCAGGGGATAGTGTTTTGGCTTAAAAATTGCATGGTCCGCGGTTCGATTCTCCGTCCAGGCGAAAGGTAAAATTTTAAAAATATATAAAATCGAATAATTTCTTCTACATTGTTTGTATTACAGAAAAAGGTGCTAAGAACTAAAAAACCTCTTGGAAGTGAGAAAGATGTGAGGGGAAATGCAATTAGCCAGAAAATATTGTTTTTTTTTTTTTTTTTTTGAGTTGGTCTTTGTGAAATTGTTTTTACATCCTGGCAAAGAATAAACGTATATCACGAAATGTATATACTTTTATTCCAAATGAACGTCCTTACACCGAAAAGGAAATGAGAAACGATCTTTGTTTGTCTAAAATTTCGTTTGTGAGGACAGAATTATTTTTTTTTGCGTGTAGACCAAGAAAAAAAAATTGTAAACTAATTGAAGTTCCAATTGAAAATGATGTACGATCCCACAACAATTTTAAAATTATATGAAAAAAAAATCACTACGGTGTTTAAAATTAACACTGGTCAATCGTAAACGGTTTTTATAAACCGTTGGATAATCGTGACATTACTGGATGTTTCGAATCGATTAACCATTTTGTTAACAAAACAATTTTAGTAGTTCAATGAACTTTTTATATCCACCCACATAGAATTGTAATGGGGTTTTAATAATTTTGTCATTCCGCTTGTAACACATCGAAATATCGATTTCCGACTATAAAGGGTGATTTGTTAAGAGCTTGATAACTTTTTTTTTTAAAAAACGCCTAAAATTTGCAAAATCTCATCGGTTCTTTATTTGAAACGTTAGATTGGTCCATGACATTTACTTTTTGAAGATAATTTCATTTAAATGTTGACCGCGGCTGCGTCTTAGGTGGTCCATTCGGAAAGTCCAATTTTGGGCAACTTTTTCGAGCATTTCGGCCGGAATAGCCCGAATTTCTTCGGAAATGTTGTCTTCCAAAGCTGGAATAGTTGCTGGCTTATTTCTGTAGACTTTAGACTTGACGTAGCCCCACAAAAAATAGTCTAAAGGCGTCAAATCGCATGATCTTGGTGGCCAACTTACCGGTCCATTTCTTGAGATGAATTGTTCTCCGAAGTTTTCCCTCAAAATGGCCATAGAATCGCGAGCTGTGTGGCATGTAGCGCCATCTTGTTGAAACCACATGTCAACCAAGTTCAGTTCTTCCATTTTTGGCAACAAAAAGTTTGTTAGCATCGAACGATAGCGATCGCCATTCACCGTAACGTTGCGTCCAACAGCATCTTTGAAAAAATACGGTCCAATGATTCCACCAGCGTACAAACCACACCAAACAGTGCATTTTTCGGGATGCATGGGCAGTTCTTGAACGGCTTCTGGTTGCTCTTCACTCCAAATGCGGCAATTTTGCTTATTTACGTAGCCATTCAACCAGAAATGAGCCTCATCGCTGAACAAAATTTGTCGATAAAAAAGCGGATTTTCTGCCACTGATTTTGGTAATAAAATTCAATGATTTGCAAGCGTTGCTCGTTAGTAAGTCTATTCATGATGAAATGTCAAAGCATACTGAGCATCTTTCTCTTTGACACCATGTCTGAAATCCCACGTGATCTGTCAAATACTAATGCATGAAAATCCTAACCTCAAAAGAATCACCCTTTATAAAGTATATATGTTATTGATCGGTTAGGCATTCTTAAAACGATTTAATCATGTCCGTCTGTCTGTTTTAATCACGCTGCAGCCTTCAATAATGGCACTGTTGTCCTCAAATTTGGCACAGATTCGTTTTTATACCCACCACCATAGACTGGTGACGGGAGTATAATAAGTTTGTCATTCCGTTTGTAACACATTAAAATATCGTATATATATATTCTTGATCAGGGAGAAATTCTAAGACAATATAGCAATAGTTTTTATCCAATTTGCCTGAAATTTGAAATCAATAGGTGTTGTAGGACCACAAATACGCGTGTCGAAAGTTGCGTGTAGTGGACCTTGTTTTGGTATATCCCCCATATAGACCTATCTCCCGATTTTACTTCTTGGGCTTCTAGAATCCGTAGTTTTTATCCAAGTTTGAAATCTACATCCAGATTTCAAACTTGGATAATAGGACAATAAAAAGGTGTGCCAAGAATGGTGAGTATCGGTTCATGTGTTGGCATAGCCTCCATATAGACCGATTTCCCGATTTTATTTCTAGGGCTTCTAGAATCCGTAGTTTTTATCCAATTTGCCTGAAATTGGAAATCTAGAGGTATTTTAGGACCACAAAGAGGTGTGCCACAAATGGTGAGTATCGGTCCATGTTTTGGTATAGCCCCCTATATACCGACCTCCCGATTTTACTTCTTGGACTTCTATAAACCGTAGTTTTTATCCAATTTGCCTAAAATTGGAAATCTGGAAGTATTGTAGGACCACAAATACGTGTGCCGAAAGTGGCGTGTAGTGGACCTTGTTTTAGTATATCCCCCCTATAGACCGATCTTTTGACTTTATTTCTTGGGCTTATAGAAACCGTAGTTTTTATCAAATTTGCACGAAATTTCCAATCTAGAATTATTTTACGACCATAACGAGGTACATATCGGTCAATCTTTTCGTATAGCCCCCATATACCCCGATCCCCGATTTTACTTTTTGTTGTCCAATTTGCCTGAAATTGAAAATCTGGAGGTTTTTCAGGACTATAAATAGGTGTGCAAGAAAAGATTTTATTGTTTGAGATTCTTGAAACCGTAGTTTTTATCCAATTAGCCTGAAATTTGAAATCTAAAAGTATTTTAGGACCATACAGAGGTGTGCCGAAAACGGTGAGTATCGGTCCATGTTTTAGTATCGCTCCATAAGACCGATCTCCCGATTTAACTTTTTGGGTTTCTGGAAATCGTAGTTTTTATTCGATTTGCCTGAAATTGTAAATATACCGGTGTTTTAGACTCAAAAAAATGTGTATCGGATTCAGTTTTTATCGGTCCATTTGGTAGGCCTCTATATAGACTGATTTCACTTCTTGAGGTTATAGAAGGCGCACTGATTATAAAAATTGCTTGAAACTGGATGCAAAATTTCCAGATTTTACTTCTCGTAATCATTGGGGGTGAAAATCTACTGGTTTTAGATTTCAAATCAAGGCGTTATTTCATAATTTTTTTGCACATGTTAATGATTCCTCTAAAGTTCAAGTTCAAAATCCAGAATCTGATATAGTCTTCATAGGTAAAATATTTAAATGTATCTTCGGGAAGTGTACTTGTTGAACTGCTCTGCTTGGGAGAATACCTGTCATCAAACCCCCCTGAAATTTCAAAGGTAACTATAAAATTTGATTCAAGGCGGTGGCTATTTAAGATTCGTCCCGGCCGAACTTACTGCTCTATATACTTGTTTTATTTACAGGCATGTTAAGTTTGGAGGTGGGCTGATCGATCTAGGTTTACATATATATTCCCCAGCGCTATGAAATGAAACTAAATGAAGCAGGCATACAAAACAATTATAATGAAAACAACAACACCAAATTTTTTTGGTTTTATTTTGGGGAGTAACTTAATTTTATTTTTGGGTCCTTCTCCATTATGAAAATAAACTCCAATATTTCAAATGAGAATAAATCTCAAATTTCCTTCTTTAGATTATGATTCTTTTTCAAGTGGGCCTATTTTCGTATTCTGGGATTTGAAAATGAAAGCAACTTTTCACACCTTTGTCGTTCTGAATATCATTGTCTCGTATCAGAGTATGTTTTTGCGTAGACGGCCTTCGGTTGGGATTTAAGACAGAGTCCAAAGTGGGCTAACGCGATTCCAAATAGATTCGTATTTAGTAAGATATACTTAATTTTTTTCTTAAAACTTCATATTTTAGGGTTTTTCATATCATAGGGTTCATTTCATCAAAATAGAAAGTGAAAGTTATTTTTGGGTCGATGTTCATGCTTTAGCTACATTTTGTTGCAGTTCATTTTCATGGGACTCATATTCATTATGCAGCGTCGGCGCACATGTATGACCCTGCTTCATTTGGGTTTTGCGGCTCATTTTCCTGGGGCCCATTTTCCTACCGCCATAGTCCCCATATAGATCAATGATTTGACTTTTAGCTTTCTACAATCAGCAATTTTTATCCCATTTTCCTGAAAATTGATACCTAGAGGTTTTCTAAGTCTGTGGTTCTTAGTAGCTTTTCTTATTATGGTGTGTATCGGTCTGTAGTTTATCATAACTCCATTTTATGATAAAGCCACCATATAACAGGTTGGCTGATAAGTCCCCGGTCTAACAAAGAAAAAATTCGTTTTTATTATTCAACATAGTTCCCTTCAAGAGCAATACAACGATTATAACGACCTTCCAATTTTTTGATACCATTTTGGCAGTACTCCCTCGGTTTTGCCTCAAAATAGGTCTCAGTTTCGGCGATCACCTCTTCATTGCAGCCAAATTTTTTCCCTGCGAGCATCCTTTTGAGGTCTGAGAACAAGAAAAAGTCGCTGGGGGCCAGATCTGGCGAATAGGGTGGGTGGGGAAACAATTTGAAGCCCAATTCATGAATTTTTGCCATCGATCTCAATGACTTGTGGCACGGTGCGTTGTCTTGGTTGAACAACACTTTTTTCTTCTTCATATGGGGCCGTTTTGCCGCGATTTCGACCTTCAAACGCTCCAATAACGCCATATAATAGTCACTGTTGATGGTTTTTCTCTTCTCAAGATAATCGATAAAAATTATTCCATGCGCATCCCAAAAAACAGAGGCCATTACTTTGCCAGCGGACTTTTGAGTCTTTCCACGCTTCGGAGACGGTTCACCTGTCGGAGACGCTGTCCACTCAGCCGACTGTCGATTGGACTCAGGAGTGTAGTGATGGAGCTATGTTTTATCCATTGTCACATATCGACGGAAAAACTCGGGTGTATTACGAGTTAACAGCAGCAAACACCGCTCAGAATCATCAACACGTTGTTGTTTTTGGTCAAATGTGAGCTCGCGCGGCACCCATTTTGCACAGAGCTTCCGCATATCCAAATATTGATGAATGATATGACCAACACGTTCCTTTGATATCTTTAAGGCCTCTGCTATCTCCATCAACTTCATTTTACGGTCATTCAAAATCATTTTGTGGATTTTTTTGATGTTTTCGTCGGTAACCACCTCTTTCGGGCATCCACTGCGTTCACCGTCCTCCGTGCTCATTTCACCACGCTTGAATTTTGCATACCAATCAATTATTGTTGATTTCCCTGGGGCAGAGTCCGGAAACTCATTATCAAGCCAAGCTTTTGCTTCACCCGTATTTTTTCCCTTCGGAAAACAGTATTTTATCAAAGCACGAAGTTCCTTTTTTTCCATTTTTTCACAATAACAAAAGTTGCTTCACAAAAGACGCTCTATCTCACAAACTAATTGACTTACAGACGTCAAATTTTGACTCGAATCATTTGAAGGTTGGTACTATATAAAAATAATATGCATTTAATACTAGCGACGCCGACTATGTGTCAGACCGGGGACTTATCAGCCAACCTGTTAGGTCAATTTTCCGATTTCAATTCTTGATGGGATAGAATGCACACTGATCATACAAACTGGCCGAAACTAAACAGTCCCCATCTAATCCGACATTTTGGAGACTCTTGAAATGTAAATATCTAATTGGGTTGAAATTTGGTACGTAGTATAATAATATTCCTTCTAACAAATTGGTCCATATCGGCCCATACTTATATATAGCCCCAATATAACCCGATCCCAAAATCTGATTTCCAAAGTTACTTGGACGAGCCAATTTCAACGAATCCGGTTGATATTTGGTACGTGATGTTAGTATATGCCCTCTAACACACATGCCAAATTGGTCAATATCGGTTCAAAATTGTATATAGCCCCATATGTGATTATTAGCTTTATGATTTAGCAAATTTTGTAACGGAACTTGCGTCGAAGAATCAGTTACATTAAGACACCCAGGACGACATTTTATTTTATATAGCTATTATTAATGATATGGTAGATATTGCAGATTTACCCAAATTTCTCATTTGTTACCATTGTTGTGTCCAGATGTTTCAACTGAACAAAGTAATCTACTTCATTATATTTCCCTGCACAATTATTTTACTTTTTTCTTCAAGTGGGCATGGTAGACTTCTCTCTTTTCAATGTCTTTGCATTATTATTACAGCACTGGGAGTTGTTTTCTATGCAATATTGAATAATTTTTGCGTTTCGATTTTAATACCAATATTATAATGGGGTACCTTCATTAGCACTTATAAGCAAACTTATGTTTGCAAGAAAGACAACACCTCAACCTTTCTAACGCAGTATAGAACTCTACCAATCCGTTCCAATATAGTAAGTTCTACTCCAGGCAACATGGGACATACATTAAATTAAGCAAAGAAAAATATGCTTTTTGTCACACATTTTTCTTAAACAACCAAACAATATTTACAATCGCTGTTAATTTTTACTAAAAGTACATACCTAAACTTAAATTTTACATTTCAAATTAAGTATATAACTTTAAAAACTTTTGTTTACCAGCAAAATCTCTAAAGCACCTTGCTAAACTATGAATTCAAGAAAAAAATCAATAACAAAGAGTTGCCACATCGTCGGCCTGAAACGGCCAAATGGGTTCCCATATTGTTTTACCATTTTGGATTTGTTTTTGGTAATGTGTTGTCAACTTTTGTTTAATTTTCACAATTTCAAAAATTGATTTTATGCGTGAGATTTCGGTCATTTGGCCCAATGTGGGACGTACGAAAAACCAGCCACTTTAAGTAAGATTTATATATAAAAAGAAAACGAATACGCAAAATCAAAATTGTAAAAAAAAAAAAACAAGTATATATGGCCGTAAGTTCGGCCAGGCCGAATCTTATGTACCCTCCGGCATGGATAGCGTGGAAACTTCTACGAAAGACTGTCATCCAGAATCGAATTACATGGGTTGTGGTATCTTAAATTGTTTTCTAAATTGTGAGTTAGTCCACACGTGGTATATATTAGACAAAAAAGGTATGTATAGGTAAGTGTACAAATAATTGCGAAACGATATGGACTTTTGCACGGTAAGTAGAGAGCCAGAATTGAAATATGGGGGGTCGCTTATATGGGGACTATATACAATTATGAACTCGATATGGACCAATTTTTGTGTGATTGGGGATCGATTTATCTGAGGGATATATATAACTATAGACCGATATGGACCTAGTTAGGCATGGTTATTAACGGCCATATACTAGCGCAATGTACCAAATTTCAACTGACTCGGATGAAATTTGCTCCTCCAAGAGGCTCCAAAACCAAATATCGGGATCGATTTATATGGGGGCTATATATGATTATGGATATGTGGACCACTTTTGGCATGGTTTTTGGATACCATATACTAACATCACGTACCAAATTTCAACAGAATCGGATAAATTTTGCTCTTCCAAGGGGCAACCGAATCGGGCTATATATAATTATTGACCGATGTGGACCAATTTTTGCATGGTTGTTAGAGATCATATGCTGACACCATGTACCAAATTTCAGCCGGATCGGATGAAATTCGCTTCTCTCAGAGGCTCCGCAAACCAAATTGGGGGATCGGTTTATATGGGGGCTATATATAATTATTGACCGATGTGGACCAATTTTTGCATGGTTGTTATAGATCATATGCTGACACCATGTACCAAATTTCAGCCGTATCGGATGAAATTTGCTACTCTTAGAAGCTCTGCAAACCATCGGATTATATAGGGGCTATACGTAAAAGTGGACCGATATGGCCCATTTGCATTACCATCCGACCTACATCAATAACAACTACTTGTGCCGAGTTTCAAATCGCTTAGCTTGTTTCGTTCAGAAGTTAGCGTGACGGACGGACATGCTCAGATCAACTCAGAATTTCACCACGACCCAGAATATATATACTTTATTGGGTCTTAGAGCAATATTTCGATGTGTTACAAACGGAATGACAAAGTTAATATACCCATCCTATGGTGGAGGGTATAAAAAGAAAACGAATACGCAAAATCAAAATCGTAAAAAGAAACAAATGTGAATCTAATAAAAGTCTATATTATAAAAGTTCGTATATAGGTTCAACCCTATATATTTTGGCTATATACAAATAAACAACGAATACCTTTCATCGGAACAAAATTTTAGACAAGCGAAATTTCCATTTGACATAAAGTATATTCATTAAGAGTAAATAAACACGATGCAACAGTTCTGTCGAATATTTTTTATTTTCTTCTAAGGAAAATTTGTTACAGTGAAAAAAAACTTCTTTTATCGAAAATTTCATTCCTCAGAAAATAAAAATCTTATCTCAATGCAGTTTTCGATAGATCCTCTCGGATTATAATGGAATACAATTTGAGCATTTTCTATAATTTTGTTATTATTGTGGATTTTCTGTCAATAGATATTGCCAACATTTTCTTAGTTCTTCCTGTTGGATATTTCATCTAGTGGAAATATTATATTATTGTGAGTTATCTTATCCAATGAATGCCAATGATTATAGGAACTTGAATGTTACAAGAAATTTGTAGGTTTAGGATCTCTGCGGTTTTATGTGATTCTCTAAACTCTGATAGGCTCTTAGTGGTATGTGTTCAAATAAATATGAAATATCATATAAGAAAAATTAAAAAACTAAATTATAGTTGCATATGTACTTAAATGTTTTTACTACAACAACAAACAAACAAAAGAAACAAAAAGTATGATTTGATTTGCCTACATGGCCTCTTCTGTATGTGTGTTCTTTAAAGGTAATTACAGTTGTCTGCAAGTTGATTTAACATTTACCCGTGATCGTGCGTATTATTTTACAACCGTTTTCATACCCGGCATTATATTGGTGACCTCATCCTTTATCACATTCTGGCTGGAATGGAATGCAGTGCCAGCCAGAGTAATGATCGGTACGTAGCATTCATCATAAGTTCTTTCTCTTGCTCTCTCTCTCTCTATCTCCTCATCTCTTTTTTGTTTTGTTTTGTTTAAATGTAGTAACTATAAAAAAGAAAAGCAAAAACAATGTCAATCGCAATAATTATACCATAAACTTAATGTCAATTAATTATAAATTAGTTTATTATCAATAATCAATCACCTCAAGAATCCACCACCAGAGCGAGATATTACATATGTACAACGAATGTATAACTGTCTGTTAAGTCCCTTAAACCCGTTTTTTTAATGTGTGCGTGTGTATGTGTTCGTATCGAATTGACCCATTTTTTTTTTTTTTTTTTTTTTTTTTTGTAAGAGACCATTGTGTGAAACTGTAAATAATGACTTTAATACCTCTGTAAAATAAATATAATATTTTCAATTCAAATGAACCTTTTTCAAATCAAATAAAACTATTTTCAAATCACATTAATTCTTTTTCAATTTACATGAAACCTTTAACATTTTTAATGAAACTTTTTCAATTCAAAAGAACCTGTGTGAAATATTCTGAATTTCAGATTTATTAATTTTTTTATTACAGCAATACATTTTCATTTATTCGAATTTAAGTAAAGCGAATCTTTTACAAAATTTCTTTTTTCCTTGTAGCAAAAATATAATTAAACTCGAAAAATATTGTACAAAAATTTTATCTCGAAATTCAATGTTGTTATAAATATAAACATATTTACCCTGACAATGACCGGCCCGTTCCATACACTAAGGACTAGTCCTTTGCCGGTCCAGGATTTGACCCATTGACTTCTGTTGTAAAATATGCATGAAATCATTGAAATTAGTCCACAATGATTTATTCAAGTCACCATCAACAGCATATGCAACTCTGAGTTTTTGGCCATCGCAGCAATCTCGTTTGTCAGTAACGCTGAAAATGCCACGTTAACTAATTATACCCTTCACCACTACTGTGGTACAGGGTATAATAAGTTTGTGCATTTGTATGTAACGCCAAGAAATAGTGGTCATATACCCATCTTTTAGTATACCGATCGGCTTAGAATTAAATTCTGAGTCGATTTAGCGATGTCCGTCTGTCTGTCTGTCTGTCTGTCTGTCTGTCTGTCCGTCCGTCTGTCTGTATATGTAATTTTGTGCACAAAGTACAGCTCGCAATTGAAGTCCGATCGTCCTCAAATTTGGCATAGGGCCGTTTCTTGGGGCAGAGACAAACGCTATTGGTTTTGGAAAAAATCGGTTCAGATTTAGATATAGCTGCCATATATATTTATCCCCGATTTGGTCATAGTTAGCGTGTTTATCAACCGATTTTCTTGAAATACCGTACATCCAAATATTTTATGAATCTCGAAAATCTTGCAAAATATCAGCCAAATCGGTTCAGATTTAGATATAGCTCCCATATATATCTTTCGTCCGATTTAGACTCATAAGACCACAGAGGCCAAAGTTTACTACCGATCTTCGTGAAATTTTGCACAGAGGGTAGAATTGACATTCTACCAATGCTTGGTAAATTTGATTGAAATCGGTTCAAATTTAGATATAGCTCCCATATATATCTTTCGTCCGATTTGAACTTAAAGGCCACAAAAGCCAGAGTTTTGCCGTGATTTGCTTCAAATTTTGCACAAGTGATACGTTTAATAGTATTGTTAAGTGTGCCAAATTTTGTTAAAATCGGTTCAGATTTAGATATAGCTCACATATATATCTTTCGCCCGATTTGGACTTATATGGTCTCAAAAGTCAGAGTTTTGCCCTGACTTACTTCAAATTTTGCATAAGCGGTACTTTTAACGATACTATTGTATGTGCCAAATATGGTCAAAATCGATTCAGATTTAGATATTGCTCCCATATATATCTTTCGTCCGATTTGAAGTTATATGGCCTCAAAATACAGGGTTTTGCCGTTATTTGCTTCAAATTTCGCACAAGCAGTACGTTTAGTAGTATCGGTAATTGTGCCAAATTTGGTTGAAATCGGTTCAGACTTAGATATGGCTCCCATATATATCTTCCGTCCGATTTACACTCATATGACCAGGGGGCCAAAGTTATACTCCCATTTACGTGAAATTTTGCATAGATAGCAGAATTATTATTCTAACTATACATGTCAAATTTAGTCAAAATCGGTTCAGATTGTATATAGCTCCCATATATACGTACACCAGAGTTTGGGAAATATTTTATGGTAGACTGTTACACATTTTAGACCCATTTTCAATGGAAGTTTCCTCCAATTAACTGGATAGCGTTAGCCGATTTAAATTTTAATTCTAGAGATTTTGTAGAAGTAAAAAAATTGTCTCCTTTATATAGCTTCCAGCAAATGTGAAGTAGTTGAGATGGTAACACAAATTCTGGCCTACATAGGGGTGAAGGGTATAATATAGTCGGCCCCGCCCGACTTTAGACTTTACTTACTTGTTTTAAATGGTTTCATTTGAATGCAAGGAGGTTTCATTTGATTTCTATAACATTTCAGTAGAATTGAAAAAGGCTTGATCTAATTTGAAAAAGGTTTAACATTAAATGTAAAACGTTTCATTTGAGTTGGAATGGGTTTAAACTGATTTATAAAAGGCTTAGTTTAAAGCAAAAATAATCCATATGTGCAAAACTAATTTCACCTGACTTTTGAGAATAATTACGAAACTTGAAGCTTCACTTTTTTATATTAATTAATTACTGTTACACTAAGACAATAACAAATATTTATATATGCAATTAATAATATTTCCAATTAAAAATATATTTGATGTTGAAAATGTAATCAATTAAAAATTAATTGACACAATACACTTTCTAATAAAATTTAAAAATTTTGTCAATTAGGAAAATAATTGAAAATTTACGCTGATATTAAAATTTAAATTACAATAAAAATAAATAATTTCTATATGCATATTAGAATCTTTAAATTGTGTCTCAAATCCAAAGAGAACTCAAAACAAATATCTTAAAAAGACACTACATTGTATGAAAACTAAAAAAAAAACTTCACCTAAAGATAAAAATAATACCCTGTTCCACAGTGTGGAGCAGGGTATAATAATTATTAATATATCAATACTTGTTTAACTTATTTAAAATATTGTTCGAATCTTTGTGACAGAAATCGATTAAGTTTAAAAATTAATTATAAGTGTCGACAAATTGATATTAAAATTTAAATTAAAATAAAAATAAACAATTTCTATATGCATATTAGAATCTTTAAATTGTGTCTCAAATCCAAAGAGAACTCAAAAAAAATATCTTAAAAAGACACTACATAGTATGAAAACTAAAAAAAACTTCACCTAAAGATAAAATAATTATTAATTGATCAATACTTGTTTAACTTATTTAAAATATTGTTCGAATCTTTGTGACAGAAATCGATTAAGTTTAAAAATTAATTATAAATGTCGACAAACATCAATTAATTCCTAACAAAAATTTCAATTAAACAATTAATTTGATCAATTAATTTCATGATTGAATCAGAAAAACATATTTTCTTGTGTATGTAACATTTACGGAAAATCACTCTGACTAGCCAAACCATTTGTATATGGATACCAAAAAATTTCAAAGGGGCCAGAGCCCCTCCTTCTGTGTACGCTTTTGATCACAATTATATCTCAAGAAGGTAAACATTCTTTTAAATAAATTGCCAGCCCACTAGAATTTCGGCTACAACTCACGACTATGTACAAAATAACTAATACTATATGCGTCTTTGGCATTCGGCCAAAATGCGATAATCGGCGTCTAGAGCCAATTAGCCGAAGATTTTCAATAATCAACACCGATAAACGTGGCCAGCGAATAATATTTCAGTTCAACGGGACGACTTTTGCCGAAAAAAGATCGAGTTTGCATGAAGAAAATGTACAATAAAGATATCAAACTACTGAATTTCGATTACTAAAAAGTCTGTAAGTTCTAAATAAATTTTATAAGACTTGAACTGAATTACCTTTTATTGTTTTTTTATGCCTTTGTTCAATAAAATATACTAATACCTTCTTCTTTAATAACAAATTTTAGGAAAATATTCGGCTTAGGCCGATTATTGCTTTTTGCCGAACATCGGCTTAGGCCAAGAAAACCCGCTTCGGTCGAGTTCTAATGTTCTGTATTAGTACCACATTCACATAGTATAATATATGATAATATCCCGAGAATTTCAGGAACCCCCTTATTGGGATATATAAAATAAGCGCTCAGTTGATATTTATTTATTTATTTATTTTTTTTTTTTTTTGTTTTAAAATAGGACCAAACTATATATATATATATATATATATTTTCTATGACCATTGTTGTTTTGATTTCAGCTTAAAACCACGCATTGTCCAAACTTCAAGAATAGTTTAACCAACAGACCTAACAATTTTGTATATATCTGTTGTAATGTATAGAAGAATAAATATAATGAAAATCATTCAACAAAAGTCTTTCTGAAATCTAGAAAACTAATTTACACGTTGCACGTACAATTATTTTACAGGGGTATTTCCGAGAAAAATCTCATTGAAAATTAAACCAATATCAAGGTGGTGTTTAATTCATTCTATATACAAACGATAATGAATTCAATTGCTAGTGAATATAACCCTCAAATATTTGAAGTTCGCCGACAGACAAAACAACAATAATTGTAAAAGTTTTTTTGCATAAACTGAAAACAAAACAAAATTTCATGTTTTTCGTCAAAGGAGTTCTATTTGTCATTATAGTCAAAGTCAATGTCTGTTCTGTTGCACAGTTTAGTCTGTAAAACCTCCATCTTTGGTATCATTCTTCGCATACGAAACTAAATAAATAAAAAAAAACTTTGCCCTTTTGTTGAATTCATTTCGAAACTAGTTTTAGTTTCTTTCATTTGCCCCATTTTGTTTTCTTTTTGTGATTGTTTCATCCTCTTATACTTTTACTCACCACCACCATCACAATTCACTTTGCTTTTTTTCGTAACACTCTGCACTGACACCACCAGCATGATACTTTCTTGACTTCTCATCACCCGCCCGCTCACCCATCCATTTATTCGTGTGTATTGTATATTCATTGCTGTGGAGTAAAACACACTAAAATTGTATAAATTAAGAGCTTATTTTTGTCATTGTCACAAAGTTGTAAGCAGCTAATAAAAAACGACAACAACGACAAAGTAGTAGAGGAAAAAGAAAAACAATTATCATTAAAATTCAAAAATATGGTATGGTGTGAGTCAAGTTGAGTTGTATGGTGGGAAATGCTTTTATTTGTCCCACTGGTGGTATAAGTGATGGATAAGCAGTGCATTGAAGCCAATACGTATACGCCAGCTGGTACCTCAGACAGTAGCAGGTACATCCAAATTGTCACATTAACCAGTTATTTTGTGTGATTTCACAATTAGTCCTTTTCCAAAGAAGAATAACAAAATAATAGGATGTCATAAAAAGCAATGTATAGAATTAGAATACGATTAGAAACACGAAATTTTCCCGTCTTTTCCGTTGGTTGAGCTATAAATACCCAGCAAAAAGAAAGTGTTGCCAAAAAAGCAATGCAAATCTTCTTTATTAATTCGGATGAAGTCGAAATATAAGCGAGGAATATTACACGGGCTTCTGATAGGCTGGAATTTATGTAGTGGACTCACTATTTCGGATTCCATTAAAAATGGAAAAAATGTGTAACGTGGTCTTGTCGTCGGCTGAGGTAGACCAGTGGTCGTCCAGGATCAACTTTAAGGACCCACGAACCTTAAATTAAGAACACACGATTTTGTGGTATCTATATAATAATAATACGAACTTTATTTATTTGATTTTATATACGTATAATGTTTATGTTTGCAATGTATGCTGGGGAGTCGGTTATTTATTATGTAGCCTCTTAGTAAAGATGTCGGCGGATCGGTTGTTGACAGTTTGGTTCGGCTAAAGTGGGTATGGTGTCGGCGATTATTCGGTTCGGATCCCGTTTATGGATTCTTCGGCAATGATGGTTCGGGATTGTCGTCGGGGATTCGGCGTCGTAGACTATTCGTTTGATGATCGGTTGGTGATTCGGATGATGATTCGGTCGATGATTCGGTTGATGATTCGGTGGTGGGGATGGTGGTTTGTTGGTCAGCCGTCGGTGGCTGTCCGGTGTTGATGAGTCGGTTGTGTTGGTTTGGTCGGCTGTCGGTGGTTGGCCGATGTTGATGATTCGGGTGATGCGGCGATATGTTGATGATTCGGGTGATGTGGCGATATGTTGATGATTCGGGCGATGCGGCGATTTGGTGTTGATAGCTAATTGCCGAAACAATTAGTGCGGAAGCAAGCTAACAGGCGAAGCTATTAATGCAGAAGCAAGCTATTCGCCGAAGAACGATTAGTGCGAAAGCAAGCTAATAGCCGAAGCTATTAATGCAGAAGCAAGCTAATCGCCGAAGAACGATTAGTGCGGAAGCAAGCTAATAGCTGAAGCTATTAGTGCGGAAGCAAGCTAATCGCTGAAGAACGATTAGTGCGGAAGCAAGCTAATCGCCGAAGAACGATTAGTGCGCAAGCAACCTAATTGCCGAAACAATTAGTGCGGAAGCAAGCTAATAGCCGAAGAACGATTAGTGCGGAAGTAAACTAATTGCCGAAACAATTAGTGCGGAAGCAAGCTAAATGCCGAAACGTTTAGTGCGGTGGTAGAGTTCCTGTCGCTTAGTGTGAACTGACTGCGGTTCTGCCACTCGTCGTGTTCAATACCCTTTGGCTGTCGGGACTCATACTCGTTGCCTAAAGACCCCGAGTTTATATTCCCCTACAGCCACGACGTAGATGAGAATTATACTCATAGCACGCAAAAATAAATCTCGCTGACAGCCAGAATGCCTTATGAATGCCTGTTCTCATACCCACCCAGACTGCATTGAACGACAGTGGGTATGTAACATATAGTGGCCACACAAAGCACACACACATTAAACAATATGAGGCACATTTAAATAAATTTATGTAAGGACGAATACATTTTGTATTACACTATTGGTAATTCAAAAATTTATTTCGTTCCGTTACAAATGAAAAATTTAACAATTTTTCTTACATGCAAATGCTGACACATATTTCACTCGAAATTCCCAGAGTTCCAAGAAATACGTCGCCTCATTTTTCTAACTAGTTTTTTTTTTTTTTTTTTTTTGGAGTTCACAGCTGTTTATTCACTTCCAATTTTTATTATTCCAATTTTATATACACAGAAAATTTTATAAATATAAATGTATTGCTTAAGCAGCGTAAAATAATTGGTTTTTATCTATTACCCCAAAAGAACTTCTTGCAAAGTGAAAAACTAGTACGGTCTTTTTGAGCGCACCTCAGAAATCTCTATCAATTTTTTCCAGTTCCGATGAAATTCTTTTAGACAAGTCTTAGGCAATGCTCTATTTGATCCTCGAAAATACGCTAAGTGAAAATTAAAATTTTAGGTCATAAATATAGAAAATCAATAAAAACGTAAAAAATACAGTTAAAATGAAATTGAAAATTTACCCCCACTATTGCAGTGGGGGTGCCATTTGAAATTTCACTTTCATAAAAGATCTTTTGATAAGGTTTCGCAAATTAAGAAAAATATAAATTTATTCGTGAAAGTAAATAGGCAAATATTACCAGAAAACCATAATATAAACTATGTTGACATAAAAATTATTGAATGAAAAATCCGCCATTGGTCTCGAATCCGCCTAACGTAGGGCAAAATTGAAAGCTTTTCCCATGCCATTATTTTTAATATACATTTCAAAATGCTCTTCTAGAAATACACCCAATTTCTGATACACAAAAAGTTCTTTTGGGTTAGGGTGTAAAAATCATTTGTCTTGCACAATTTTTGAAAAAAAAATATTTTTGGCACGTACAACAGGGTAAAAAATCAAAATAAAAGATTTTTCAATATGAAGTTGTTTTTCGGATTTCAAAGAAAACTGTCCCTAGTTTTTGAATAAGTTCATTTTACGCAATAATTTAAACATTACATTTTAAGAGTTCAGTTACATATCACGTCGGCAAAAAATAATAAAAATGTTCTTTTTGGATCCGGAAGTGGTGCAAAATTGGCGCAGAAGCGATGAATTTCACATAGGCTTGTCATAAGAGGGATGCCCAATATTTCAACAGCCGTTGCACTGAATTTGCATGTCTTCCTAAGGTGTGATCTGAATCCAGTGTTTTAGATGTGAATTAAAAATTTTGTGATATTTTTCTAAATAAATTATTTTTAAAAATTTTTCTGATTTTTTATGCATTCTAACATTTTACATCTGTTCCTAAATCGTCGTCGACGAACATTCCCATCAGTTACATGGACTTTTGTTGACAGTGAACATTGTAACAGTTATCGATCGATTATCAATAAATGATAATCGATCAATTACATTTTTTCTTTTGACAGATACAAAAGGATGTCTGGCTTTTTTCATTTCCTTTGTATGCCAGGCAATAGATAGGACTTGTACAAATTTAATCCGTTATTATTTAAATAAGTTAAATTTATTCAAACACAAGTGTAAGCTAATGTGAAATAAAATAAAATTAATTGTGTTTTGATATAAATATTTCTTTTTAGATTTTAGCATACATATCCATCTACCGATTTAAATAAATTGAATTACAGCTTAAAATACGTGCTTTTGTTTCAACAGACATCACATATTTTTAAAATTCTCAATTTTTCTAGAATGGATTTAACATTTTTTTTCGATAAAAAAGCTAGTTATAAAAATTGAATTAAAAGAACTTCCTGTTGAGTTAAATAAAAAACATTTTTGGGAGGACATTTTTTGAAGTGCTTTTAAAGTTGTGCCTTTAGAACAACTTCTGGGTACATGAACTTAAAAAGTAAATGAACTTAAATGTTATACAATGCAACCTCTCAAACTTGGACACTCGGAAAAGTGCGCAACTTTGCTATATTATCACATTAATTAGCCTTCCATAACCAGGCACTTCCCAAATGTGGACAAAATTTTGACAACAGTGGGTGTACACATCTGAGAGGTTTCACTGTACACAAATTAAAAATTTATCGACCGACCGTATCGATCTTGAATTTCGTATAGCGGTAAAGACATTTTTTTTTTAAATCTCTAACTTCATTCGAAATTAAACAAGAAGAAAAATAATTATTTCTCACAAATTTTCTTGAATTTTTCGAAAAATATTTTATTTTTTTACCATTCTAAAACAGATTAGTTACAAATTCCTAAAATTAAGCTACATTTTCATTCATGGTGGTTTTCAAAATTTGTTTTTGATTGTATTTAATTTGAACGCCTATTTTATCGTGGAATGTCATATGTATATGTAAACATTAACTTCTTATATATATCTCACCCATATAATATTCAACAATAGCTGAATAATTATCAAAATCACATATTTGTTTAATTCCGTTGCTCGTAGGTAAATTCGTACATTTACGTATTTTAATTTTAGTTTCTCTTAACTAAACTTAACTTAACTCTTAATGAATTCGTTTAATATAAAACTTATCTACAACATCAATTAGTTGTCGCTATCATTTATCTACATTTATTCTTAATTTTGTATTCCTATTAAATCGTATCGATTTGTTTATTCATATAATGCGTCATTAATGTTCTCTATGCACATACATGCACATTTTTTCGACAGCAATCACAACACCAAAGTACCCCCATACACATAAACAAAAATCGAAACAATAAGCGAATCTACCCAGAGGGAAATGTTGGTGAAAAGGATTACTTTTCACCAACATTGAGGCTATTATTATTATTATTTAGTTATTTAATACTTAATTATATATATTTATATTTTTTGTTTTAATACCTTATAGTTCAATAAATTCCGACATTTTCTTTCCTAGTTGGTTTTTTGAGGATATGAAGCCTAAAAATTATTAAAATGACAGAAAAAATAATTATTGTTGTATTTAAAATTAATCTTAGCAAATTTATAAGAAATTTATAAAGACTGATTATCCCCTCTGGGTATATATTTATAATGGTTTTACTTCCTGTTTGTTGTTATTATAGTTCAAAGTAGTATTTTAATCATTTTCCTTTTCATGGGAGCACATAAACATATATACACATATAAAATAACTCTCACGCCCCATATACATACACACATATGGTAAACACAAGGTTGATTAAAGCTATCATTCAATCAAATGTCATTCACATTGTCCCCATGTGGTGTCATTTCATTTCGTTGTATTACAAAAAAATAAAAATAAAAAAAACAAAAAAAGAAGTAAATGTATTAATAACGCAAAAATAAAAAAACATACAAGAATAAATATATAACTCTCTCTCTCTCTCCATATATACTCGTAAATATCCAATATGTGATTATATCTAAGTACACCACATCAACCATCATCCCTTGCTCAATCCAACAATTATTCAATGTGAACAATTAAACAATTATTTATATAAATTATTTGGTTTCTTTGTATTTTTTGTCTTGTGTTTTTACTGCGATCCTATGACGACATTTGCCTTGTGGCAACCATGATTGTATCACGATACAGGAGTAACAACAATGCTGAATTTCTTTACAACATCAAACGGTTTCCGCAGCACACTTCCAGTTGTATCAAATCTCACCGCCATGAATGTCTGGGACGGTGTCTGCATGTGTTTCATTTATGCCTCGCTCCTGGAGTTTGTATGCGTCAATTATATGGGACGCAAAAGGCCACAGCATAATGTGGTCTATCGACCTGGAGAAAATCCCGTCACACAGGTAATGTATTCCAATGTTTTTTCTACTAGATCTAACCAACTCTAAGCTCTGTCCTATCCTAAAATTGCAATCCTTCTGAATTGTATTTACTAATTATCCAAATGTTTGTGTTCGAATTCCCATGAAATTATTAAGCACAAAGGACATGCGTTAGGTTTAGGTTGAATTTTCTAGACAATGTCCCCGCTATAGATAAAACTAAACAGCAAAATCTAAAAGAGGAGAAAATTCCAAAAAATCGAATCTCACTCGATCAGTTCATAAAATTGTAATCCCTTTCACAGAATAAAGCAATCTGTAAATCTGTTGATAGTTTAATTTCATGTTAAATGATTATAAGTTTCTTTCCTCATTTGTATTTTATTTTTTTGGTTTCAATTTTTGATTTTTTTCCCTCTGTACGCCTCTGTCCATCCTTTTCTCTATCTGTCTAACTATCCACTCTCTAGTTTAATATCTCTCTTATATTTCCAAAAAGCATCAATATATAAATAAACTATTTAAAATTTTATAAATAATCTATCCATCGTATAAATGAATATAAATATTTATTTTTTTATAATTTCTTTGAGTTTTTTTTTTGTGTTACAATTTCGGTTTTGAATACATCTCTGTTTAATTTCTTAGCATTTTGTAACTAAGATATTTTATGAATTTATGTACCAAATTTACATTTTCTCCTCCAATCAATATAAATGTATTTGTCACAACCACTTTTTGTTTTCTATTTTTTTACCATTTCCCCCCAAATAACAAATATAAAAAATCCCTTTCTTTTAACGAATGATTTTTAAATGTATGACAATTTTGTAAATTTTTGTTTTACACTTTTGTTGTTGTTTTTGTTTTTTGGAACTCAAAAAAAATTAACATTACAAAATTCAAAACTTTTCGGTTTGTTATGTGAGTGTGTTTGCGTGTGTTAATTTCTCTCTATTTTTTTGTCCTGCAATAATTAACAAATATTTCCCAAATATTTTGCATTATTTAATAAAAATTATTTAACAAAACATACGCGGTAACATTAACTAACCCGGATTAACGGAATGACCAAATATAAAAATTAAATTCACTATAATAATATGAATGTGTTCATGTGTGTTACCGTTTTTTTGTCTAACGTGACCTTTACCTTTTATTTCTAAATTTAAAAAAGCAGAAGTCCATAGATTCGTTGGCATTCATTGAGTAAAATACATTTTAGATGTATTTGAGAGCTAGGTATTATATAATTTCCTGTGTATATACATATTCGAATGTATTTACCTATAAGTAGAATTATATTTCCCCAATTATAAAGTTGGTCATATTTAGAGTAGTCATAAAATATTCATAGGTGAAATGTGTGTTAACTAAAAAAAATCAATACAAAAATATATTGAGTATATTAGAAATCATATATATATATATATAAATTATTGAAGTTGGTTTATGAAATTGTCAGTGCAACCAAGCCAAAAATAAAATAATGAATATATAATGAAGCTATACATTATCTAATTACCTTTACATGCAAATATACCGAATGTAGTGTGGAAAATCACCTTTCAACATATTAGTTCCAAAATATTGTTTCGACACTATTTTAAATCCAGAATATTGGTTTTATACGGTAACATATCAATAAAACTAAATATTTCATCTTTTCATGTTAGCCTGATATTGAATCAAGCGATTTACGTCGAAATGCATGATAAAATTTATATTCGAACATATGTATTATTACCGTAAGTTTCACTTTTATTTAGTTTTTTTTTTTTGCCAGGAACTTTTTGACAAATGAGACTAAGGCACTTGATTAATGGGATTTTTTATATATTAGTTATCACAATTACCATTATAATTCAGTAACAACATTTCCAATTAAAAATATAATTTAAAAACTTATTGGGAAATAATTAGTTCCTATATATATTCTATTCATTGGTTCATTAAAATTTTATCCAAATAAAAAGAAAACTCCTACTATAATTATAATACAAAATTGTTACAAAAGTATAAATTCTTATAAAAATACCAGAAAACTAGCGTAAAACAAAATAATTATAAATAAAAACATAACAAAATACATAAAAAAACTTTTAGAGTTTTGCGACCCAAATCAATAAAAGCTTTAATTAAACCAATTAAAACTTAATTGAAAAAGTTTATAATTATGGATCATTTTTATTTCTAAATACTTCTAAGATTGATACTATTATTTTAGTGATTTATTGGAATTATTGGAACAATTAATTTCGTGATTGGATCAAAAAAACTTTCTGTGTAGAGTTGGGTGATTTCATTTTAAAATAAACGAATCTACAATCAAATGAAAATTTACTTGAATTCAAAGATATTGACCTTCTTTTAAGGATTTTGGTATTGACTCCGAGCCAAAGATGCGACCTATCTGGCTTTAAATCTAGGATCAATAGAATTAAAATTAGGATACAAATTTCATTGATCGAATATTCATTCTCTTTTAATAAAGCTATTAACGTACAACTAGATGCCAGTTTAAAAATCCAAATTATAACGGATACTTCATAGTACAAAATGTTCTTTTAATTACAAAGAACCAAACCAAAGATGGAATATCCTCAAAATAATCCTTAGCCTAAATTTGAAGTGAATTGAATGAATATTTTAGTTAATTTATGGACGATTTATTTACATTAAAAATTTGTTTTTTACTTTACGGAAACTTGGCCTTATTTCAAATACATACGATTTTAGTGGAGGTACGCAAATGTCTAAAATGTGTGTCCTAAATTTAATAGCCAAAATGTGTGTAAAAAGGATCATAAACATTGTTTTAGTTACAATTTAATTATTTTATAGAAATGTGTCCATAATATTGTATAAATTGTGCATCCTAAAATTTAGGTTGCGTAATCTTTAATACCACGTAACTATTTTTTCAGTGTAAGAAGCAATCTATCAACTTGAAACTTGGTAGAGTAGCATTTTTTACTTGTATAAAACGTAAAAAAATAGTAAATATAACTAATTACAGGATACTTAGTTTTGATATCAAACTATTTTTTTACTATCCCTTAAATTTGTATACCCTTCACCATTATTGTGCATTTGTATGTAACGCCACGAAGGAAAAGTCTGAGACCCATCGTTTACTATACCGATCGTCGTAGAATTAAATTCTGAGTCGATTTAGCGATGTCCGTCTGTCTGTCTGTATATGTAATTTTGTGTGCAAAGTACAGCTCGCAGTTTAAGTCCGATCGTCCTCAAATTTGGCACAGAGTTTTACATTGGCTCAAAGACAATCGCTATTGATTTTGAAAAAAATCGGTTCAGATTTAGATATACCTGCCATATATATTTATCACCGATCTGGTCATAATTGACGTATTTATAAACGTATTTTATCAAAATTTCGAGCAGCCAAATATTTTGGGGCTTTCGTGAGATATGCAAAATATCAGCCAAATCGGTTTCGATTTAAATATAGCTCCCATATATATCTTTCGTCCGATTTCGACTAATATGGCCTCAAAAGCCAGAGGTTTGCCCTGATTTGCATCAAATATTGCACAAGGTGTACGTTTAATGGTATCGTTAAGCGTGCCAAATTTGGTTCCAATCGGTTCAGATTTTGATATAGCTCCCATATATATATATATCTTTCGTCCGATGTGAACTTATATATTGTAACGACCCTTCTCTTTCAAATACTATACCTTATATGCGGGTGGTACCTATAATGCCGGCCTTGCTCAGGGCAATGGGGGGGGTGTTCTTGCCATAAGGTATAGATTTCGGCCAGTTAACATAAATTAATAAATTTTAGGTAGCTCTTGTTAAAGGATTGCCATGTTAAAACAAAAAAATGAAACAAAATTCACAGAGTAACAGAAATGCCTACATTTTGGAAGAACTAATGGTGGAGTTTGTCCTTCCTCTTATACCCTCCCATCCTTGCTCGATGCGTTAAGACATCGGCCCACAGTGCGACTTAACCAATTATGGCTTCATTTTGGTGAAAATGGTACCAAAAAAATTTAGCGAGTCATCTTTAATTAAATTTATTATAAACAAACATACTTCAATGGAATTATACCAGTAAAATTAAGAGGTGGATTGAAAACTTAAATGTTGGAAAATGTATCAGGAAAATTAAAATTTTATAATGTTGAGACAAGGGTGTTAATAGAATAAATAAATCTTAATGTTTAGACAAAATTAACAAAAAGAATTGTACTTCTACTTGTAAAATACAGGGATTTAACAAATGTTTAATTTAAGAAAGTTTAATCTTTGGTATACTCACGGTCTTTATGTCATGTTCCTTCGTTGACAAGCGCTTGTAACTTGGAAAGGACACCATATTTATAATTAAATCTAGATGGATTGTAGTAACCATATGTTGAAAGAAATGGTGGAAATAAATAAAATATGATGATTAAAAGATAATTCTAATGATATAGGATAGAGATAATTCAAATGATCTAATGTAATTGCAGCTATAGCACTCCGCCCTTTCTTAATTTCCAACCAGAAACGATTTTGAATTCTCCGAGCTTGATTACCCTCGATATTACAAATAATTAATCAATAGACAATCTTCTTGACCATCTTGGTGGGGTGTTTTTTTTTTTCTTTTGACAATTTGATGCTACTCGCTTTGACAATTTTGTTTTTCTTTTCCAAAATTTGAGATTTGAAATTCAATTACGAAGGGGTTTATTTCTTGATGCGCATAATTTTAATGGTACAAAATCCTACCGACATCCTCTTTAGCATATTTGTCCCCAACTATAATAATTCTTGAATGAGCATGAACGGCGCTCGATGACATAACGATGAAATATTATATATATAATTTTTCTTCATGCGAATTTCCCACAATCCTTTTTGTTGGGATAAATTTATTTTTGAGGTTTCGATTTTTCAGGATCGATTTTTCTAAAAATTCCTTTCTTTTCCTTCAAATTTTTTGTCTTTTTTTTTAAATTAATTTTTTTATTTCAGGATCGATTTTTCTAAAAATTCCTTTCTTTTCCTTCAAATTTTTTTTTCTTTTTTTTTTCCTCTGACAAATATTTCAAACCCATTCGTTTTTTTTTTTTTCAAGTCAATTTCAAACAAACCTAAAGTGTTTTTTTTTTTGTTTTTAATATTTGTGAACCCTCACAATATTTTGCACAAGAAGTACGTTTAATGGTATCGTTAAGCGTGCCAAATTTGGTTCAAATCGGTTCAGATTTTGATATAGCTCCCATATATATCTTTCGTCCGATTTGCCCTTATATGGCTTCAAAAAAAAGTTTTGCCCTGAGTTGCTTCAAATTTGGCATAAGGAGTACGTTTAATAGTATTGTTAAGTGTGCCAAATTTGGTTGAAATTGGTTCAGATTTAGATATAGCTCCCATATATGTATATCTTTCGCCCGATTTACACCCATATAACCACGGAGGCCAAAATTATTCTCCCATGATAGCAGGATTATTATTCTAACTATGCATGTCAAATTTGGTCAAAATCGGTTCATATTAAGATATAGCTCCTTTTGATGCACGGGGGAAGTGGTGGATGATGCAAAGAGCAGAAAGTCACAGATGACGGTTGGCTTTGCACCTCCAAAAGAATTCGAGGAGAGTATGTTCCCAATGAACATATGAACCGAGAAATAAGAAGGAAAAACAAGGGAGCTAGATTTGGTTTTGGAATTCAATATTTATTTTCGGATTGATTCTTACCAGTAAGAACCTAACAAATTGAATGAGACAGATTAGCGGAAATTGCTGTTTGACGTGGTATGGTTTAGTGGAGAATTAAAACATTTTTCGTTAATAAATGTCAAACATATCGCACTTTTTTTAGTGCGAGTATCTGGATATTTTCATTAATATTTTAGGCATCTGATTCTGAGGGAAAGATTGTAGGGTTGTCCTGTTTGGTATAAACAGCTCCCATATATATACGCCAGAGTAGGGGAAATATGGTAGAATGTTTCATATTTTAGACCCATTGTCAATGGGAGTTTCCTCCAATTGACTCGATAGTTTCCACAGAGAATACATTTAATATGCTATTTAAGTGTGCCATCTTGATCTAATATGGCGAAGATATCCACATTTTACACAAAATTCTGTGATGATTTCCCCATATCGTAGTCATATTCTACACACTGTAATGCCAAACTTTCCACAGAATGGTCGAATTTTAAATAAAGCTCCGACTTGTGGAAATATCGCCTGAATTGGCCAAATAATATGTCACACCCCACAATTGACCACATATCTTGGCGAGATTTAACCAATATCCTTGTAAAATCGCCACTGCTGAGTAGCAAAAATTATAAATATTACTCAAATTGCCCTATATCTCGAATACATATGTATCGCCCGATAAATCATAAATGCTCTGTTGTACAATTGCATAAAAATTGCTCTAGCTTTATATTTCCCATATTTTTTTACTAACATTGTGTTTCATCCCACGGTGTTAGCCGATTTAATTTTTAATTCTAGTGATTTTGTCTACATAATGGTGAAGGGTATAATATAGTCGGCCCCGCCCGACTTTAGAATTGACTTACTTGTTTATATTTAAATTTAAATTATTAAAATTTTAAATATTTCAATTTTTATTCAAAAGTAATTTGCATTTTTTCCAAAGAACCAGGCATTTGAAAAACGTCTGAATTTAACGTGAAAATTGTTGTGGCACAAATCGGCATTAGCATAACGGTTGCCACCCGAGCTAAAAATATTCTACTAAATTTTAAGAAACATTTACCAAAAATCTACCAAATTTAAAACATTAAGTTTTTGATAAAATTTTTATTCCTATAGAAAATTTTGTCAGAATATTACTTCTATAACACATTTTGTCAGAATTTTATTTGTATAGAAAATTTTGCCAAAATTTTATTTTTATAGGAAATTTTGTCAAATTTTGTGAACATTTTATTTCTATAGAAAATTTTGTCAAAATTTTATTTCTATATAAAATTTGTCAAAATTTTATTTCTATAAAAAAATGAAAATCTACCAAAAAAAAACTACCATTTATGGTAGAATTCTACCAACTGTGTCAATCGTGGTGGACAAACCACGTCGATTTACATTTATATATAAGCCCGATGTATGCTTTATTATTAGCATTTTCTTACTCGTTTTCAATAAGGAAAAGTATCATTCGATACGTTTGAAATTTGGTCCTCTAATTACCATGCGCAAATTGGTTTATATTGGTTTATTATAAGTAATTTTTTATACAAAATGACTTCAAAATTTCCAAATTTCCATAAACAAACCTTATTTTAAAATATAATAATAATGCATTAGTTTTTTTAACATACATTTCCCTATGAATATCATTATTTCGATTCAGTATAAATACTCGAAAGCTAAGAAGTACAGATAGTTGTTTCGTTTTAAGGTGTAAATCGTAACAAATGTTGAAAAAAAAAACAGCAATTTTCATTTATTAACATTGTTCCCAATTTTTGTGATTTATTAAACAATCATCAACAAAATCGAAGTGACTAACAAACTAAGAAAAACAAAATACAATTAAATTAAAATCTTAATGGAATAAAAGTCATAAATCGAATATCATACATTTGTTTCACCACAATAAAAGGCTAATCACTAGACGAAATCTTTTGATATCATCCGAAAAACATAAAGTCGGTATGAAAAAAACTAAATAAATTTACATTGTTTAATTATTAGATTATGGTTTATTTTAATTTAATTCAAATAACAATGTTTTTGTTTCCTAATATTACAAAAGAAAAAACAACAACAAAAGCTAGTAAAACAAAATTTCATATAAAACATGAAAGCTAACACAAAATAAAAAAAAACGGAAAACAAAACAAAAACCCAACGAACAAAATATATTTAATACAAATCTTAAAGTGTGTTTTTTCGTATCAACAAATATTTTATGTAAATTTTACAGCGTCTTCCAGCGGTTCTAAGCAGGATTGGAGTCATTCTTGCAAGTCCTTTGGTAAGCTATCAACTCATGCACATTCTCTCTCTTCTCTCTATCTCTCTCTCTTCTAAACTAAAACGAACTAAATGAAAACAAGACACGAACCTAAGACTTATTGCCAAGACTAGAATCGATCTGAGACTAGCCTTAATTTGCATTCGAAAATTTCACCTCGAACTAACATAGAACCACGAATAAACTATACGTACGAAAAATAAAATTACAAAAAAAAAAGAACAACACAAACCTCTCCCTCTCACCATGAAAGCTATCTCACACTCATCATATGCACACTCACAAAAGCATCATCATTACCACCCCCACCCCCTGCCACATTAATAGAAAACGCAATGATCATAAATTCGAAGTTATCAGCAAACCGCAATGTCCAAGGCAAAAACTATAATGGAAATCTGATGTAGCATAAAAAAATCAAACATGATTATTTGCATTGCCTAGATTCTGAAAAATCCTCAAAGCAAACCAAAACATTCTACAGAAAATGGCATGTGAATTTCGCTTGTACTGCAAGAAATGAGTTGTTATATTTTCCGTTACATTTTAGACTCTCATACATTTCCGTTTCCGTTCTCCTTTTCCTAAAGTAGACGCACGCTTAAATATATTTTCTTTTAGCTACTTCAAATTTAATTTTCTCTTGGTTTTGTCTTTTTTTTTAGTTTAATTCAAAACCGAACATTATTCTAAAGCCTTTTTACAATATTTAATTTAATGATTTCGTTTGTTTCTCAATTATCTTCAGTGAAACATATTGACCATCAATCCGTTTCATGAAAATTTCAAATAAATTAAAAAAAATATATAAATAAATAAAATTAACAAAAACACACTTTAAGGTCACTTATAATTGGGAAAAATGTTACGTGTGTATTATTAAATTAGAAATTTATTTTTCTTTTATCATATTTGTCTAGAGTAGCTAAAATTGATTTGTAAATAAAACAAAGAAATGTAAAGCAAAAGCAAACATAATGTAAAAAAACAACAACACAACAAGCCTAAGCTTAGCTTAAAATGAATCATGTTTTTAGGATTTCTTAGAATTGTAGTCCTTCCGTTTTCGAGTGCTTAAATAAATGACTTTATAACACTTCTTTGAATTTATTCCCACAGCTTTAGATATTATTGGGAATATGTATATATTTATTGAAATAAAAATGTACAATTAAAACTAGAACTGCAATTGAATATAAGTATGCCTCTTGGTTTATCGTATTCTATTGCAAGAAGTTTTTTTTTTTTTGTGATTATTCTACAGAAATTCCATATGAATTGGTTTTTGTTTTGTTTTTTCTTTTAGATACGATTTTCAGTTTAGTTCTTTCAGTTGCTGTAATTGGCTTTTTGTGATTGTTATAGTATTTCGTGTTTGTTTATCATTTTCGAACCTTTTATACTTTTAATTTTGCGCAACCTCACACTTTACTCTTCTCTAGAACGGCTACCATAGTATATGCAAACAAAATTAATTTTGTCATTGAGGTTGTTGGGTCTTTTGTGGTCTAGATGCTATAATCCCATGAATTCCCAGTGTAGTAATATAGCACAAGAGATTCATCAATATGTACACATATATCTGTAGATATAATATAAACATAAGGAAGGGTTTAAAATAAGGCAAATTTTTGGAATTGGATTACTCCTATTTACAGAACCATCAAGTAACTGTAAAGGTATGGTCACAGTAGTCAAATATTTGACCAAAATGAGTGTTAAACTTTTTTCCAGAAGACTATTCGAAATATCTGGATACCGTATTTTTGGATACGGTAAAGTTTTTTTTTATCCAATATGACGACGAATTCTGTTTTTATATCTGTCAAATATTTGCCTAGTGTGATTGCACTGGAAGTTTATTTAGTTACTGAAACAAGAACTACAACGGAAATCATCATACTGTAAAAACAGTTCAGTAGAAATTTGTAAAAATACCCCAGAGAATGAATATCACCTCAAATATGTTTCAAGAACAAAGTGCTATTTTTTTAATAAGGAACATGGAAAACTTTTGCGGCAAAAATTTTGTTTCTAATGTTCCCCATTTAAAAATAACATTTTGCTCTAGAAACATTTTTGAAGTAATTACATTCCTTCTCTGCATGTACCAAAGAAATACCTGGTTCTGTATTCGGTATTGCAACGATCTTCATCTTAATATTGAAAGTTCTAAAAATGTAGATGAAGACAAATAAAATAGGTCAATAATTGAATGCAGGGTGTCCTTCGAATCAATACAGTAATTTGCAGTCCAACTTCGATTTTCTTCGAAACTTAAGCTACTCTAAAATGAATTGAACTTAAACACACCATTTTTCTTAACATTAATTGGTATGCAATAAATTGATAATTACGAAACTCAGTAGTACCTTAAAAAATCAATATAGCTGATAAAGTTGAGAAGTCGTCCTACTATGTTATTCATTAAATTCCCCGAGCTGTATTTCTAACAAAAGTTTCTAAAAAAAGAAGACGAGCAACTGAGCACTAATCGAAACAGACATTGTTTACGACTGTAATCGGTCTTCCTATTGCACTGAAAAAACAGTGAAGCCACCAGGAAGAAAACTTTCTGTTAATTTTAGAAAATTTTGAATAAAAATAAAAAAAAACACAGTATTACAAACGTTGGCATCACGCCGATGTCATAAAAATAAGTAAATATTTTTCGACAAATTCAAGAAAATTTATTAGACATAACTATTTTTTTCACTTTTTAAAGAAAATGTTGTAGTTTGAAGGAAACACTTGGAGTTTAAAATTGTAAGAATGTCTTTAGTGAAATACGAAGTTCATGATGGACGCATTTTTGGTAAAATTTACAAATTTAAAGAAATTGTGAACTATTTTGTGGAAGACACGAATATAGTTAATCTTTATGCTTCATTTGAGTATATTTTTTCCTTGGTTTTAGTTAATTTAACTAACGTACACAAAAAATGATAATGGAGTAAAGGAAACTTTCTCCAAACATAATAATTCCATGAACTAAAATAAAGTTAAATTGGCTTTAGTGAAATAGAGAGTTCACTTTTGTTTTAGTGTGGGTACTTTGTATTATTTGGCAGCATTGGCAACGCAATGTCGATCTGATTTTTCACAAGTGAACCGTATTACTCTCCAAGTTATGCTATTTAATGTTAACAGCGTTACCATTATAGAATTTCTAAAATGTGTCACTCGCTATAAAAGGCGGAACAATGTGGTACATATTTTCATAAATAAAAACTACAAATTAAATGGATTTTTAAGTTTTATAAACGAAATTTTGAATTCGTTTTTCTAAATAAATAAACCCAAAAATCATTTTATCCACACTTCATTGCAACTACCTTCTTAAAATTAACAGTTCAGGTGAGAATACCATTTCGAGCGTCAAAATTTCCCGTTATCAAGCGGAGAAGGAAAAACTTCGATTTTATGTTATATTTATTGTCTCCACCAAGCGATGTATCTGTTCGATTGTTCCATGATTCTTCCTGAATCCAAATTGATGATTTTTATAATGTTCCAAATATTCCTCTTTTACGAAAAAGAGACTCCAGAACTTTATATAATACTGGCAGTAAAATAGCTTACCGGATTTTTTGGATCATAGAAATTTTTGCAACTTTTTGCGGAGCCACCGTACAATGGTCATGGGTTCAATCCCAGCTTCGACCAAACACCAAAAATCTTTCACCGGTGGATTATCCTCTCTCAGTAATGCTGGTGACATTTCTGAGCGTTTCAAAAATTCTCTAAGTGGTTCCACCGCAATGTCGAATACTATTTGGACTTGGCTGAAAAAGGAGGTACCTTGTTATTGTGCTAAACTTAGAATCGGGCAGCACTCAGTTACAAGAAAGAACTTCACCACTATGGTAACACAATGGACTGAATAGCCTAAGTGTGTCTGAAATATTGGGAGGTATACCATAAAGTTGTAAAATAAATAGGCATTACATATAAAATTTTTACAATCAACACCTTCTTTTGGAAGTTCCTTCAGGAAATTTAGGATTATTAAATCGTAAACAGGAACTTTAGTAAGTTTTAGAGATTTTTTATTTTGATAAATTAATTTCTACCGAAATTTTTGAGAGATGAGTTTGATTCTGAAGTTTCGTTGTCACTGTTAAGAGTGAATACAATATACAGCGAATGTTGCTACTTTGCGGTGTTGTTTGCCATGTGCTGTCAGTCTTTCAAATTAGATAGATTGTTTTATTGTTCATATTTAGTACAATCCCAGCAAAAAAGCGTTGCCGTTTTTTGTTACAAAATTTTTATTTTTTCAATAAAAAAAAGTTATTTTTGAATCAACAACACAGTCCTGTTCTTTTCTGACTTTAGGGCTTTAATAAGACACATTTTACAGTTCACAGTAAAAATTTAATATAGTAGAATAAAATATGGAACATTTTTTCGGAATCCTCCGACATATCTTGAATATATGTAAAAAAAAAACTTTGGTCTTAGCAGGGATCGAACCCACGACCCTTGGCATGCAAGTCGGACGTAGCAACCACTGCTCCACGGTGCCCAACTAAATGTATTTTTCTGTTAAATAAACTTTGTTTAATCGACTCGTGGGCACCGCACGCTATGCTATATAAATATAACTTATATGGGTAATTGTATATTGATGACAATAACGGCTACATAGCTCGGTGGATAGTGTGTTGGCTTACAAATTGCATGGTCCGCGGTTCGATTCCCCGTCCAGGCGAAAGGTAAAAAAATTTTAAAAATTTATAAAATCGTATAATTTCTTCTACATTGTTTGTATTACAGAAAAAGGTGCTAAGAACTAAAAAACCTCGTGGAAGTGAGAAATATGTAAGGAAAAATGCAATTAGCCAGAAAGAATTTTTATACCCTTCACCACTACTGTGGTACAGGGTATAATAAGTTTGTGCATTTGTATGTAACGCCAAGAAGGAAAAGTCTGAGACCCATCGTTTAGCATACCGATCGTCTTAGAATTAAATTCTGAGTCGATTTAGCGATGTCCGTCTGTCTGTCTGTCTGTCTGTCTGTCCGTCTGTCTGTCTGTCTGTTGATGTATTTTTGTGTGCAAAGTACAGCTCGCCGTTTTAGTCCGATTGTCCTAAAATTTGGAATAGGGTCTTGTTTCGGCTCAAAGACGATCCCTATTGATTTTGGAAAAAAATCGGTTCAGATTTAGATATAGCTGCCATATATATTTTTCACCGATCTGGTCATAATTGGCGTGTATATCAACCGATCTTCCTCAAATTCCGTACATCCGAATATTTTATGAGTCTCGGAAAAACTTGCAAAATATCAGCCAAATCGGTACAGATTTAGATATAGCTCCCATATATAGCTTTCGACCGATTTACACTCATTTGCCCACAGAGGCCAAATTTTTGCTCCGATTTAGTTGAAATTTTGCACAGGGAGTAGAATTAGCATTATAGCTATGCGTGTCAAATTTGGTTGAAATCGGTTCAGATTTAGATATAGCTCCCATATATAGCTTTCGCCCGATTTACACTCAAATGACCACAGAGACCAATTTTTTGCTCCGATTTAGTTGAAATTTTGCACAGGGAGTATAATTAGCATTGTAGCTATGCGTGCCAAATTTGGTTGAAATCGGTTCAGATTTAGATATAGCTCCCATATATAGCTTTCGCCCGATTTACACTCATATGACCACAGAGGCCAATTTTTTGCTCCGATTTAGTTGAAATTTTGCACAGGGAGTAGAATTAGCATTGTAGCTATGCGTGCCAAATTTGGTTGAAATCGGTTCAGATTTATATATATCTCCCATATATAGCTTTCGCCCGATTTACACTCATATGACCGTAGAGGCCAATTTTTAACTCCGATTTAGTTGAAATTTTACACAGGGAGTAGAATGAGCATTGTAGCTATGCGTGCCAAATTTGGTTGAAATCGGTTCAGATTTAGATATAGCTCCCATATATATGTTTTTCTGATTTCGACAAAAATGGTCAAAATACCAACATTTTCCTTGTAAAATCGCCACTGCTTAGTCGAAAAGTTGTAAAAATGACTCTAATTTTCCTAAACTTCTAATGCATATATATCGAGCGATAAATCATAAATAAACTTTTGTGAAGTTTTCTTAAAATTGCTCCAGATTTAAATGTTTCCCATATTTATACCCTTCACCACTACTGTGGTACAGGGTATAATAAGTTTGTGCATTTGTATGTAACGCCAACAAGGAAAAGTCTGAGACCCATCGTTTAGTATACCGATCGTCTTAGAATTAAATTCTGAGTCGATTTAGCGATGTCCGTCTGTCTGTCCGTCTGTCTGTCTGTCTGTCTGTCTGTCTGTTGATGTATTTTTGTGTACAAAGTACAGCTCGCAGTTTTAGTTCGATTGTCCTAAAATTTGGTATGGGGTCCTGTTTCGGCTCAAAGACGATCCCTATTGATTTTGGAAAAAATCGGTTCAGATTTAGATATAGCTGCCATATATATTTTTCACCGATCTGGTCATAATTGGCGTGTATATCAACCAATCTTCCTCAAATTCCGTACATCCCAATATTTTATGAGTCTCGCAAAACTTGCAAAATATCATCCAAATCGGTTCAGATTTAGATATAGCTCCCATATATAGCTTTCGCCCGATTTACACTCCTTTGTCCACAGAGGCCAATTTTTTGCTCCGATTTAGTTGAAATTTTGCACAAGGAGTAGAATTGGCATTATAGCTATGCGTGTCAAATTTGGTGGAAATCGGTTCAGATTTAGATATAGCTCCCATATATAGCTTTCGCCCGATTTACACTCATTTGCCCACAGAGGCCAATTTTTTGCTCCGATTTAGTTGAAATTTTGCACAGGGAGTAGAATTAGCATTGTAGCTATGCGTGTCAAATTTGGTTGAAATCGGTTCAGATTTAGATATAGCTCCCATATATAGCTTTCGCCCGATTTACACTCAAATGACCACAGAGGCCAATTTTTTGCTCCGATTTAGTTGAAATTTTGCACAGGGGGTAGAATTAGCATTGTAGCTATGCGTGTCAAATTTGGTTGAAATCGGTTCAGATTTAGATATAGCTCCCATATATAGCTTTCGCCCGATTTACACTCAAATGACCACAGAGGCCAATTTTTTGCTCCGATTTAGTTGAAATTTTGCACAGGGAGTAGAATTAGCATTGTAGCTATGCGTGTCAAATTTGGTTGAAATCGGTTCAGATTTAGATATAGCTCCCATATATAGCTTTCGCCCGATTTACACTCAAATGACCACAGAGGCCAATTTTTTGCTCCGATTTAGTTGAAATTTTGCACAGGGAGTAGAATTAGCATTGTAGCTATGCGTGTCAAATTTGGTTGAAATCGGTTCAGATTTAGATATAGCTCCCATATATATGTTTTTCTGATTTCGACAAAAATGGTCAAAATACCAACATTTTCCTTGTAAAATCGCCACTGCTTAGTCGAAAAGTTGTAAAAATGACTCTAATTTTCCTAAACTTCTAATGCATATATATCGAGCGATAAATCATAAATAAACTTTTGTGAAGTTTTCTTAAAATTGCTCCAGATTTAAATGTTTCCAATATTTTTTTACTAACATTGTGTTCCACCCTAGTACATTAGCCGACTTAAATTTAGAGTCTATAGATTTTGTAGAAGTCTATCAAATTCTGTCCAGATCGAGTGATATTTAAATGTATGTATTTGGGACAAAGCTTTATATATAGAATTAGCATTGTAGCTATGCGTGTCAAATTTGGTTGAAATCGGTTCAGATTTAGATATAGCTCCCATATATAGCTTTCGCCCGATTTACACTCATATGACCACAGAGGCCAATTTTTTTGCTCCGATTTAGTTGAAATTTTGCACAGGGAGTAGAATTAGCATTGTAGCTATGCGTGCCAAATTTGGTTGAAATCGGTTCAGATTTAGATATAGCTCCCATATATATGTTTTTCTGATTTCGACAAAAATGGTCAAAATACCAACATTTTCCTTGTAAAATCGCCACTGCTTAGTCGAAAAGTTGTAAAAATGACTCTAATTTTCCTAAACTTCTAATACATATATATCGAGCGATAAATCATAAATAAACTTTTGTGAAGTTTTCTTAAAATTGCTCCAGATTTAAATGTTTCCAATATTTTTTTACTAACATTGTGTTCCACCCTAGTACATTAGCCGACTTAAATTTTGAGTCTATAGATTTCGTAGAAGTCTATCAAATTCTGTCCAGATCGAGTGATATTTAAATGTATGTATTTGGGACAAAGCTTTATATATAGCTCCAACACATTTGACGGATGTGATATGGTATCGAAAATTTAGATCTACAAAGTGGTGCAGGGTATAATATAGTCGGCCCCGCCCGACTTTAGACTTTCCTTACTTGTTTTTTACTAACATTGTGTTCCACCCTAATACATTAGCCGACTTAAATTTTGAGTCTATAGATTTTGTAGAAGTCTATCAATTTCTGTCCAGATCGAGTGATATTTAAATGTATGTATTTGGGACAAAGCTTTATATATAGCTCCAACACATTTGACGGATGTGATATGGTATCGAAAATTTAGATCTACAAAGTGGTGCAGGGTATAATATAGTCGGCCCCGCCCGACTTTAGACTTTCCTTACTTGTTTGTTTTTGAGTTAGTCTATGAAATTGTTTTTACATCCCGGAAAAGAATAAAAGTTTATCACAAAAAAATATATACCTTTCTTCCAAATATACTTCCTTACAGCGAAAAGCAAATGAGAAACGAACTTTGTTTGTCTAAAATTTCGTTTGGGAGGAAAGATTAATTTTTTTGCATGTAGTTAAAATAAATAACATTTTTGGGAGTGCATCTTCTTGAAGTGTTTTTAAAGTTGCGCCTTCGCTCAAAAAAAAAGTGAACTCTCTATTTCACTAAAGCCAATTTAGTTTAGTTTATGGAATTATTATGTTTGGAGAAAGTTTCCTTTACTCTAATAATTTTTTGCGTACGTTAGTTAAATTAACTAAAACCGAGGAATTAAATATACACAAATGAAGCATAAAAATTAACTAATTTCGTGTCTTCCACAAAATAGTTCAGTATTTCTCTAAATATACAAATTTTACTACAAATGCATTCATCATGAACTTCGTATGTCACTAAAGACATTCTTGCAACTTTGAACTCCAATTTTTTCCTTAAAACTAAAAATTTTTCTTTAACAAGTGAAAAAAACTTAATTATGTCCAATAAATTTTCTTGAAAAATGTCGAAAAGTATTTACTTATTTTAATGACATCGGCGTGATGCCAGCGTTTGTAATACTGTTTAGTTAAAATTTTCTAAAAATTTTAAAAATTTTCTAAAAATTTTAAAAATTTTCTAAAATTAACCGAAAGTTTTCTCCCTGGTGGCTTCACTGTTTTTTCAGTGTTTGAAAGAACTTCAAAAATTTTTTACTGGGATGTTACAAGTTTATCAGCGACGACCCAGCCCCTTTTAGGCATATAGAGGCTTATGTGACAACTAACTAAAGTTCAATTATTATTTACAAATTATTTGCTTATTCAAATTAAACAACAAACTATAATTTAAATATTCTTCCAGATCTTCTCTAATATAGATTTTCAAATGATTTTTAAAAAGAATTATTCCCAAAATATTCTTTAGACTCTATTGTTAAATCTTATATTATATATTGTTAGATCTTATATTATATACGCGTAGCTCATTCTTACTATTTTTGAGAAGTGTTTTCTGTTTTAACAGCATTGAACTTATTTGTATGACATTGAAATTTTATTGGCATTTAGTTCATAAAATTTTTGGTATAAAGAAAAATTCGTTGAGCTGGGAAAAATTCTTACAAAGTTTTAAAAATAAACTAATACAAAATAATTGTTTTACAATATATTTTAGTTAACCTTAGCAAAAATTTTTACAACTGTCTTATTTCTGCCTATCGAATCTGATCCTTCAATTTGTATTCGAAATTTTAATAAATTCAAATGTCTGGCCGCAACACCAATTTTTGGTATTTCATTTCACCTGTTCTTTATAATACTCGTAAAAAGACAAATATAATGTACATTCATTATTTATATGAAATTCGGTTATGAAATCGATGTTTTCTTTAAAGTCAATAACACTAGCTTACACTGAAAATGTACATTTGATGAGAGGTGACTTTTCTTATGTATTTTTATTTGCTGAATTCGAAAAAAATTTAAAAAAAAACACAATTTATGGAACAGTTTTTGAGATATGGCGTTATTTGTAGCTTTTCGCTAAACATCGTTATTGATACTTATATGAAAGGTATTGGGATGACAAATAATCGTGTCTAATTGGATCTATAATAAATTAAATGGTTCAAAAAATATCGATGCAAAAAAGGCAAATTTTCAAAAAAATCATGTTTTAAAGTGACCCTTTTCCACCGAAAAGTACAAACCATTGCACAAAAAACGTCCGCTTTCTCTTCAGGGTCGTATTGATGATACTCTATCGTAAGTAATAAGACCAACTAGAAGAAAAACGACCGATAAATGACAAAGTTATAAATAATTGAGTGAACAAATCCGATGTCAAATCATGCAAATATGATCAACTCACCCACAAAAAAATGGATTTTTGTGAGGTCGAGTGGCATTTTTGTGTGGGTGAGTTGCATGATTTGACATCGGATTTGTTCCCTCAATTGCTTATAAATTTGTCATTTTTCGGTCATTTTTCTTATTACTTACGTTAGTGTATCATCTATACGACCATGAAGAGAAACACATCATTTTCAATGGTTTGTACCTTTCCGGCGGAAAAGAGTTACTGCAAAATATGATTTTTTGAAAATTTGTTATCTTTGCATCGATATTTTTTGAACCACTTAACCTATTACATATCCAATTATACACGATTGTTCGTCATCTCAATACCTTTCATTTAAGTATCAACATACACGCACAGAAAAACCATGTTTGGACATGGTTGCCGCATCCATTTAATGCTTATCTAGAGCATGTAATTGCCGCGAAAACCATGTATTTTGTCTTTATAAAAATAGTTTTCGAGCGGAGAAAAATGTATGGTGGCAATAAGCATTTGAATGGTTCTCACATACGGCAAACATGTTCTATCATTTAAATGATAGAATTTGAGACTATTAAATGGTCGGGAAAATCATGTACCTGACCATTCAATTTTTTGTACTTTTTTACAGGGAAAAAAGTATTTTTATAGGTTAAGTATAGACATGTCTAGAACCATTACATGGCCATAAAGACCATTTACATTTTTTTCGTGACCATTTACATTTTTTAACTTTTTTGCAGCGAAAAGAATTTTATAAAAACATTGAGCAGGTACGCACGATTTTCATTTTGCGCGTCAGTCGTGTATTGATTGTTTCTTGAAATGGACGCTGAATACGGATTTACTGTGTTTTGTCAGAGAAGAAACATGATTGTCACAATCATATTCGAAGAGCATAATAATATGATAGCAGCTATTTTTGCGGCGACCATGTAACATTTTAACCTGCAAACATTTTGGCTCAGTGAACATGGTTCTAAGAAAAATATAATTGTCTTTATCTAAAATGTTATTATATTGATAAAAAGAATAAAAAGAACAACTATAATAATAAAAATTAAAACGTACGGTCACAATACTTATTAAAAAGAATTTTGTTTGAATGAAAAGACAATGGTCACGATTTAAAATGTAATGGTATTCATTAAAAATGTTTTTCTCCTAGTTAAAAGAACATGGTCACAACCTAAAATGTTTTGATCTTTATGAAAAAACTTTTTTCATCGTCGAAAAAAGGACGCCACTTGAGAAAAGGAACACACAAAATTAACTTTATTTGTTTGTTTTTATTTATTTATAAACTAATTCATTGTTTATTTGTGTTTATAATGCCGTTGAAGCAAACATCATATATTTTTACACACTCTATTTTATTTCAATTCCAACACTAAATAATTATTCCATATTTACACCGTGCCCATCAAATGTACAAACGCAGACATCATGTAACTACAAGTAAAAATAAATGATCCATATAGCAAAATGCAGAACAAAAACAGGTACATTTTTTCAATTGCACTTTAATTTTTTGTGCTCACATAAAACCACGTGCTACTTCTGAATAAATAAATTAACACAAAACACAGTAAATCCGTATTCAGCGTCCATTCCAAGAAACAATTAACACACGACTGACGCGCAAAATGAAAATCGTGTGTACCTGCTCAATATTTTTATAAAATTCTTTTCGCTGCAAAAAAGTTAAAAAATTACATGGTCACGAAAAAAATTTAATGGTCTTTATGGCCATGTAATGGTTCTAGACATATCTATACTTAACCTATAAAAATACTATTTTCCCTGTAAAAAAGTAAAAAAAAAAATGAATGGTCAGGTACATGATTTTCCCGACCATTCAATGGTCTCAAATTCTATCATTTAAATGATAGAACATGTTTGCGGCATTTGAGAACCATTCAAATGCTTATTGCCACCATACATTTTTCTCCACTCGAAAACTATTTTTACAAAGACAAAATATATGGTTTTCGAGACAATTACATGCTCTAAATAAGCATTAAATGGATGCGGCAACCATGTTCAAACATGGTTTTTCTGTGCGTGTAACGGGATATCTCAAAAACTGTTCCATTAAATTTTTTCGAATTCAGCAGATCAAAATATATAAGAAAAATCAAATCTCATCAAATGTACATGAAAAAAATTTCATTTTGTAAACTAGTGAAATCGAAAAGTAGAAAAATCGATTATGCAATAGAACTAACGTATAGACCCCTATAATAGATTTACTGGAGATTCCATGTCATAAACCTAAAGGAGATTTTAATCGACACTCTATCAGAACATTTTCGTTGTGATCAAATTAAATTTTCTATTAACATAGATAAATTGGTAGTTGTATTTTACGATTTCCACATTATCATATAGTGGCCTTTGAATTATGACTGAGAATCCAACGAAAAAAAAATGATTAACCAAATATCCATCAACATTTCAATAATAACTACCAAAAACTATATATTCCATGATAACATTTGCTTATTGACTAACTTTAACCAAGATGTTGGGGATTTCGTCATGCGCTCGTCTAGCATTTCCCATTAGCATACAAAAGTTTCAGAACTGTTCTCTCCAATCATAGATATGTCCATAACATTCTGTGTATCATGTAAAATGCAGGAAATTATCGAACGTGAATTTAATGCCGCTATGTCTTCTGAAAAGGCTGCAGCTGGTTTATCCAGTGCAGGGACAAGTATGGTTACTACCCCCAGTCCAGGCTCCCCACAAACGGAATCAATGCACCATACACCGTATCAACGACAATATTCGGGAGGTGGAATAATAGCTTCGGCAGTTCAAAATCTAAGAGCTCGATCGATTAAACGACGCCATGTCAAGGACGGTGAATGGAGGGATCCTGACATCTCTTTGGACCAAAACAATGGAGTTGTATATGAACATATATATGCTGAGCCAGGAGGAGTAACAACTTTCTCGGCAGTACCAACTATAAAAACAACCACCGTTACCATAGAAACGGATATTGATGATGTGGTAGAAATGCCTAAACTGAAACGTTGTCACTCCATGTCCACCAATACTCCACCATTGATTAGCAAAGGAGCAGATCTGCAAGATACTGCGATTCCAGAAACAAGCAAACACATTGCCTTTCAAGAGGATATTAATGTTGCTACAGTAATGAAAGGCCAACTAGAAACAATGCAATTGAGAACCCCCGTTAAACCTCCACGCAGGAAGTCTTCACGGTCTACATCCCCATCAAATCGATCGGATGATATCAGCACTCCTGTAAGTCCATTTACAAGAGTTTTTCCACCAAATGTCTTTTGTTTGCAAAGCCTGCTAAATGAATGAATTTTCTTGGAAAACCTTGAAAAGCAGGATACCATTATCTAACAAATGCCTTGCTCTGGTCACTGTCATTGTTGCGTTTAAGCTCTGGCATGGTATCCTAAACACCAGCTGGTAATCGATAAAGAATCTTGTTTACTTAATTTCATTTCTTTTTGCCAAACTAACTTTGCTAACAAAGTAAGCATTGAACTAACCCACATTCAATAGATTTCTAGAAGTTTGGAAAAAATTTCAATTTCCGGCTTAAGGAATTGTAACTTAACAAACGAGCAAAGCTAAAAGAAAATCGTTCTAACTTGCACTAATTCTGTAAATGTTGATAAATAACCACACGTCCCGCTTTGTTACTAAGAGTTTCAAATGTTGGTGGTTTATAAAAGCCATCCGCAAAAAAAAGCTACCCAGTTATGCATGTAAAAGTTCAGTTCTTTAAGTGTCCATCTAAAAGGAATGCCCTTCAAAAAGGAGAAACATTAAAGTTTCTTTAAAATGTTATGAAATCCCAACGAAATGTCAAACCAAAAAAGGAAAATTACCTGTTTGCCACACATCAAGGACACCAACAAAGTGCAAGTAAGTAAATAAATAACACTACAGTACTTACCTCATACAAAACAGGAGAAAAATTCATTTTTCCAAAGAACGTCGTAAGATGAATAAGGGAATATATGCATATTAATGATAAGGAACCGACTTTTGATACGAGCAAGTGCAATGTTAGGTGTCACTAAGAGTGCAAACACATCAATTGCGATTGGCGGTAGGCGAACACTTGCCTATGTGTATTTCATGGTGGAAACCCAATATACGCCTGAATACTAAAATTCGTTTACGTTCCTCAAAACTGCTCTCCTTCCATTGGTCCACAGCTCTTTATGTAAGCCCAGCGCCATTCATCTAAATCGACCCGCGTTGCCCCACGATCAGGTTGCAGTATATCATGTAAGCTGACATACACTAAAGCCAGTATTTGGCTTGTTGTGTGCTACAACATCTCTTTTCCATTGTACCTTTCTCTCTCTCTCTGTCCTTAACGAATTCCTTAATTTGTTTCCGAGCTGAGCAAGGTCTGGAATCACTTCTTCGCCGATATGGTTAATTCTTTACCTAGTAAAAGCATGACAATGATAATGGTAGAGTTTCAAGGTCTCATCATCAGCAAAACTCGCCCTAAATGCGTCACTCTACGTGCCCGGTCATTATTCTGACTGTCATCCTATTCTCCTTCAGTAGTTCTCTAGACTTTTTCTTGTCTGGGTCACCCCATAGTATTTTCGCAGTCCTTCCGACCGTTGCATTGGTCCACATCGCTTTGTTTGTTTCTTCTCTTGTTCCAGTAATTCTATGCTCTTAACGAATTTATTTCCCATCCCTGTTTCTAAGCTAAGTCAGGTGCCGAATCACCTTTTCGCCGATATGATTGGTAGTGACAAAGGATGTTTTCCAAGGCCTCCTCATCCTCAGAACACGCCCTACATGCACCACAATGACCATTCCGGTCATTATTCCCACGGTTTTCTTCTCCGGATCATCTCATAGTAGTTTCGTCGCTCTTCCGAACTTGCATTTGTACACATCGCTTTTTGGGTCTCCCGTGCCAATTCATCCAACTCGGCCCGAGTTGCTTCTATTGGATTTTCGTTCCCTATGATTATTGCCCAATGTGCCCTAGCTTTCATCGCAATTTGTCTTAACGTTTCCTTTTATTCCGACATGTCCCAGCATACATATGATGCGGATCCTGCCGTACGAGGGCAGTTCGGAAACTTCTTAGCCTAGCACAAAAAGCGCGGTATAAACATCCCTGTTTCTAAGCTAAGTCAGGTGCCGAATCACCTTTTCGCCGATATGATTGGTAGTGACAAAGGATGTTTTCCAAGGCCTCCTCATCCTCAGAACACGCCCTACATGCACCACAATGACCATTCCGGTCATTATTCCCACGGTTTTCTTCTCCGGATCATCTCATAGTAGTTTCGTCGCTCTTCCGAACTTGCATTTGTACACATCGCTTTTTGGGTCTCCCGTGCCAATTCATCCAACTCGGCCCGAGTTGCTTCTATTGGATTTTCGTTCCCTATGATTATTGCCCAATGTGCCCTAGCTTTCATCGCAATTTGTCTTAACGTTTCCTTTTATTCCGACATGTCCCAGCATACATATGATGCGGATCCTGCCGTACGAGGGCAGTTCGGAAACTTCTTAGCCTAGCACAAAAAGCGCGGTATAAACAGAAAAAAGTTAAGTGTTTTGGAAACTTCCATCTCTGTTATGAACACATGTTAAATTTTGTTTCGATCTGGCAACTCCTTGATGTAGAAACAGGTGTTCAAAAAAGACGCATCCGCATTTTTTTTAAAATGGAAAAATTAGAAATTGCGTGGTGTCATTAAATATTTACATACAAAGGTTTATCGGGACAAGAAATTCATAATGATATGGTGAATGTAGGTGAAAGTGCTCCTTCATATGCAACAGTAAAAAATTGGGTTGCTGAATTTAAACGTGGTCGTACAAGCATTGAAGATGAACCAACAATAACAGAAATTGTAGCAAAAGTGCATGATATGGTATTAAATGATCGACGAATAAAAGTGCGTGAAATTGCTAATATCATGGGCATCTCAAATGATCGAGTCCATTTAAGTTTGCATGAAGAACTACAGATGAAAAAGCTTTCTGCAAGATGGGTGCCGCATTTGTGGATTTTAAGCGTCGTTTCATAACTGTTGATGAGACATGGATCCACCTCTATACTCCAGAGACAAAGGAACAATCCAAACAATGGACTGAAGCTGGAGAAAGTGCCCCAAAGAAGGCAAAAACAATTCAATTGGCTGGTAAGGTTATGGCAACGGTTTTTTGGGAATTCAAAGGTATTTTATTGATTGACTATCTGCAAAAGGGTAAAACAATAAATTCAGGGTACTATTGTAACCTTTTGGATCAATTAAATGTCCAAATTCGAGAAAAACGTCCTGGCTTACAACACAAAAAAATATTTTTCATCAAGACAACGCACCAGCGCACAGGAGTGTTTAAACAATGGCTAAAATCAACGAATTATAGTACGAGTTGCCTGACCACCCACCTTATTCTCCTGATTTAGCTCCCAATGACTTTTACTTGATCCAAAATCTACAAAAAATTCCTTGCTGGCAAGCGTTTTACCTCAAATGAAGATGCAATTACAGTTTTAAACCACTATCTTGAAGACCTTGAGGAAAACTATTTTAATCAAGGGATAGAATGGCTAGAAAAGCATTGGACTAAGTGTATTCAGATTATATTGAAAAATAAAATTATTTTTGAAAAACTAACTATTCTCTTTCATTGATAGGCTAAGAAGTTTCCGAACCGCCCTCGTATTCCAAGCATCCGTTGATCATATTTTCCCATTGCAATACGGTTCACGTTCAAACCGCAATGTCTGCTATTGCAATCTGTGCAAAATATTCACATTTTGTGGACTCGTGCTATTTCCAAGCCATTGAACACATTGCTTTATGGCGCACTTCTGCCTGCAGAATTGTGCTGTGGTCCCGTAATCGGAATAGGATCTCGGTGTTTGGTTCTTCCATATATACGCCACGTCTTGTCCACTCGTCAATCTTCTATCTATTGGGTAGCAGTTATTTTTCTATGGTATCTTTTCTGGGGTCCCATTCTCCCAGGACCATCTTAGTTACTTACGTCAGTTAGACGATCGCGGATTTCACCCATCTAGTCCTCCATTATCCTTTGATGGTTCGTCATATTTCGTGTTTCCGTGCATTCTACCAATATTTTATTTGAACCTCTATAGGTCTTAAGTCTAGTATCGTCTCCAATTCCCTGGTGGACGTAGTCTTCATTGCCCCAGTTATCCCAAGACAATACGACGCGTATGTCAGGATTAGCCTTACTATGCTCTCATATATCCAGTCAGCCACCTTTGGATTCAGCTCCCATTTAGAGCCCACCACTCTTCTGCACCTTTCCAGCATATGTAGGCTTTCTTAGTCCACTCTATGATGTGGCTCTTACAATTCAGTTTTCTGTCTAAGGTTACTCCAAAGTATTTTATACTATTACCTTATAGTGGGTAGGCATAATTCTGACTTCTTCAGGTTCACATTCAAGCCCCTGGTTGGAAACCACCGTTCAATGGTTAGCATGTCCGCCTTGCATATTTGCAACAGCTCAGCGGTGGATTATCCCACCTCAGTAATGCTGGTGACATTTCTGAGGGTTTCAAAGCTTCTCTAAGTGGTTTCACTGCAATGTGGAACGCCGTTCGGACTCGGCTATAAAAAGGAAGTCCCTTGTCATTGAGCTTAAAATGGAAACGGGCAGCACTCAGTGATAAGAGAGAAGTTCACCAATGTGGTATCACAATGGACTGAATAGTCTAAGTGAGTCTGATACATCGGGCTGCCACCTAACCCAGCAAAAAATGGAGCACTATTTCAGCAGGATTGGAAGGGAGAGAGGCAGTACCAACTGCTTACAAAACAACCGAATCAGCGCTGATTTTTGTGGGCGATGTCCCGATTTATAGCAGCTTCAACATAGCGCTGATATAATTGTTCATTTCAATAACAATATTGCTCAGAAGTAAGCAATATTGTTATTGGTATGAAGGAAAACAGCACTACCTTTCGCGCATCTATACTGTATGAATTGGTTGCAAAAACGTAAACGAATGATCATAAACTAGTTTGAATACTCGTTTACGTTATTGCCGCCGATACATGCAGTGTGGATGCACTGCCTACTTTATTGTATACCAAAAAGCGCAACTAAATTTTACTGCTGAAATATTTTTTGTTGGGAACCTAACCTAACCTAAGCCCTTGATTCTTACCCAGTCATATGCTGTTTTAAAGTCACAGTAGTAGTGATAGTATACCCCTGAGGAGTTCCCCGCTCTAAATTGGTCGTAAATGTCACATCATGTGCTCCACAGCTTACTAACGTCGGTATTAGAAAGCTCCCGCAATGTCAATACATACAGCTAACGTATACGTCTTGACTAAGAAAGACATGTAGGTCTTATGTAGGGTCGTCTCCGCCAATTGTCCTTTTACATGCGCTGATTATTCCTTTGCATTGTGCCCGCTATTCCACCTCTTACCATGGCTTCAACCACGCATTCCATTGTCTTCAGCAGGAATTAATCATCCTCCTGCCAGGATTTTGGAGTGTATGCGAATCTAAGACATGTAATATAAATTTCGGCTAAGTGGGGCGCTATATAGTCCACCTCCTTTCGAAGTAGTGCCGGAAATATCCCACCAGGTCCAGGCGACTTAAATGGTAAGAAGCTTTTTAAAACCCCTCTGACGACCATATTAGGTAAATATTGTACTGCTCAGCCATCTCGTTGAAAGATATGCTACAGTCTATAACATTTTTTCGAGGAATACAGAGTCCAAGGATTTTATTTCAGGTGGACAGTCTGAGTGAGATTTTTATTTTTTGTTCTTGTGAATATCCTCCAAAACCCACTTTTCCATTCAAGTTGGGCCATCGATATAGGAATCTATATGACTTTTATTCGCCGAGGTATGATTGCATCACGCCTCACTGTTGGGAGCTAGTGTTTCAATTTTTTTGTCGAAAAGCGCTTTCGCCAGAGTGGGAACCGAACTATGACCGTGTTTTATTTCAGACCACATCGATAGCTCGCACAATCGTGCAGCTGACTGTTTAGCCAATATGTCTAAAAGCAATAAATGCAACAAGACATTAGGTTAGGTTAGGTATAGTGGTAGTCCGATATTCCAACCTCACTTAGACTATTCAATCCATTGTCGTGAACTTCTCTCTTATCACTGAGTGCTGCACGATTCTATGTTCAGCTCAATGACAAGGGACCTCCTTTTTATAGCCGAGTCCGAACGGCGTTCGACATTGCAGTGAAACCACTTAGAGGATCTTTGAAACACTCAGAAATGTCACCAGCATTACTGAGATGGGATAATCCACCGCTGAAAAATTTTTGGTGTTTGGTCGAATCTGGCTTTGAACCAACGACCCTGTGTATGCAAGGGGGGCATGCTTACCACTTCACCACGGTTCCCATGACATTAATGAAAGTCAAGTCGACTTTCCTTTCTGATCATCTTCACTTCAGTGTTTTCATTGCAGTTAAAAGTGATTTGGTTTTATACTTGCTCTGCCTAAAGCTAATTCGGCCTCCAAGGTAGTTTTATTTAATTGAATGAACAAACAGCAAAAACAACAACAATCCAAGACGATTCACACAGCCTCTTTAAATCACCTCGATTTTATGAATTATCTACCTTAGTATCAAACGCATGCAGTTTGTTCGGATACAATTGATGTTATGGAGTTAATGTTGTGTTATAGCTAATGTTGTACTCAAAGCACCATTTTTGTATTACTGTGTGTGTGTGTATGTGTGGAGTGTGTTTGGTGGGTGAATGGTAGCATTAATGTCTCAAATTTTATTACGTATGTACACACAAAAAATGTTTGTGATACAAATAAGTATTCAATCATTTTTTAATTGAAATGTCTTCTACCACAAAAATGATAATATCAATCACCCATTTGGATTGAAAACCAACACGGTTTTCAATTAAAAATTTAATTGACTTTTGTCACGGAATCAATTAAATGAGTGATTGAATCAATTAAAAAAATGAGAACAAGTCGAAAAGTCAAAAAAACTTAATTGATTTGCATGAACAATGAGATCATCAAATATCGGTAGGTGAAATTAAAATACACAATGCATGAAGAGTAAACTCTCTCTCTCTCTTTAAAATAAATTCTATGGGTGGAATAAACCACGGCTGAATAAATTTGTGTGCTCGGCTGGAACTGAGACTTACTCACTGTATATTACGAGATCAATCCCAGTTTCAACACAACACCAAAAAGTTTTTAAGCGGTGTTTTATCCCCTCTCAGTAATGCTGGTGACATTTTTAAGTGGTTTCCCCGTAATGTGAAATGCCGTTCCGACTCGGCTATAAAAAAGAGGTCCCTTGTCATTGAGCTAAACATGGAATCGGGCAGCACTCTTTACCGACACACAACCATATACGAAATATACGTATACTATATATTTATACTGTAGCCCTGACATTTCAGTAATGTAGACAAAGATCAAAATCAGATAAAAATCCGTGGAAATCCATTATAATCGCAAAATATATCACAAATCATATGAATTACAAACGTTTAGTGGAAGTGTCGAAGATTAATTAAATTTTTAATCAAATATACTTTTAATGTCTAACTAATCCTGTGATTGATAGAATCGGAAAGAAAATTATATCTGTGAACTAACTCAAGACTGTATACACAGAAAAAAAATGTTTTTCGTCTCTAATCACGAAATTAATTGATCCAATTAATTTTTGGCTGAAATTTCTTCAATGACAGAAATGATAGTATCAATAACAATTGTCAATTAAAAAATTAATTGATCCAATTAAAAATTTAATTGATACTATTATTTTCTGTGATTGAATTTTGTTTCAATTAAAAAAAAAATTTAACCAATTAAATTAAGTTTTTATACCCTCCACCATAGGATGGGGGGTATATTAACTTTGTCATTCCGTTTGTAACACATCGAAATATTGCTCTAAGACCCCATAAAGTATATATATTCTGGGTCGTGGTGAAATTCTGAGTCGATCTGAGCATGTCCGTCCGTCCGTCCGTCCGTCTGTTGAAATCACGCTAACTTCCGAACGAAACAAGCTATCGACTTGAAACTTGGCACAAGCAGTCGTTATTGATGTAGGTCGGATGGTATTGAAAATGGGCCATATCGGTCCACTTTTACGTATAGCCCCCATATAAACGGACCCCCAAATTTGGCTTGCGAGGCCTCTAAGAGAAGCAAATTTCATCCGATCCGGCTGAAATTCGGCACATGGTGTTAGTATATGGTCGCTAACAACCATGCAAAAATTGGTTCACATCGGTCCATAATTATATATAGCCCCCATATAAACCGATCCCCCGATTTGGCTTAAGAGGCCTCTAAGAGAAGCAAAATTCATCCGATCAGGCTGAAATTTGGTACATGGTGTTAGTATATGGTCTCTAATAACCATGCAAAAATTGGTCCACATCGGTCCATAATTATATATAGCCCCCATATAAACCGATCCCCCGATTTGGCTTGCGAGGCCTCTAAGAGAAGCAGATTTCATCCGATCCGGCTGAAATTTGGTACATGGTGTTAGTATATGGTCGCTAACAACCATGCAAAAATTGGTCCACATCGGTCCATAATTATATATAGCCCCCATATAAACCGATCCCCCGATTTGGCTTGCGAGGCCTCTAAGAGAAGCAAATTTCATCCGATCCGGCAGAAATTTGGTTCATGATGTTAGTATATGGTCTCTAATGACCATGAAAAAAACTGGTCCATATCGGTCCATAATTATATAAAGCCCCCATGTAAACCGATTACCAGATTTGACCTCCCGAGCCTCTTGGAAGACCAAAATTCACCTGATTCATTTGAAATTTGGTACGTGGTGTTAATATATGGCATCAAAAACCCATGCAAAAATTGGTCGAAATCGGTCCATAATTATATATAGGCCCCATATAAACCGATCCCCTGATTTGACCTCCAGAGCCCCTTGGAAGAGCAAAATTCTTCCCATTCGGTTGAAATTTGGTACGTTATGTTAGTATATGGTATCCAACAACCATGCAGGAATTGGTTCCTATCAGCCCATAATTATATATAGCTCTCATATATAAACCGATCTCCAGATTTGACCTCCGGTGCCTTTTGGAGAAGCAAAATTCATCCGATCTGGTTGAAATTTGGTACGTGGTGATCGTATATGATATTTAACAACCATGCCAAATGTGGTCCATATCAGTCCATAATCATATATAGCCCCATATAAACCGATCCCGAGATTTGGTTTTGGAGCCTCTTGGAGGAGCAAATTTCATCCGAGTGAGTTGAAATTTGGTATATTGTGCTAGTATATGGCTGTTAACAACCATGCCTAACTAGGTCCATATCGGTCTATAGTTATATATATATCCCTCAGATAAATCGATTTCCAATCACACAAAAATTGGTCCATATCAAGTTCATAATTCTATATAGCCCCCATATTTCAATTCTGACTCTCTACGTACGGTGCAAAAGTCCATGGCGATTCGTAATTATTTGTAAACTTACCTATACATAACTTTTTTGTCCAATATTTACCACGTATGGACTAACTCACAATTTAGAAAACGATGTTAAGAAGTTTTAAGATACCACAACTCAAGTAGTTCGATTGTGGATGACAGTCTTTCGTAGAAGTTTCTACGCAATCCATGGTGGAGGGTACATAAGATTCGGCCTGGCCGAACTTACGGCCGTATATACTTGTTTTTTTATTCAATTAACATTTTAATTGAATAAATGTTGGGGATATTTTTTTGTGTGTGTATATTGAGTTTGCTAGAATTCAGTTATAGATGAATTAGTGAAAACTTTGCTTGCTTTTCAATTCGCTCATGAAATTCCTACACGATAAGATCATATTCACTTTGACTTGTGTGTGGGTGTATACGTGCGTGTGTTCTAATGCTTTATTACATAGCAGGAATGAAAAGTAAGGAATATCATAGTTTTTGGGTATCGGCAGCCAAACATTCATTTTATAATTACGTATTCGTTAATATATTATTGTAGATACAAATTAAAGGAATTATGCTTCATACCACACAGATAGTTTCATTGTACTGACGAACTTCGATATTTAAGCGCCTTACCGGATTACCGGAGAGCATTCATTGTAGCCCCAATATAAAGCATATACACTATCTTACAAAAGTTTTCATACCCATGGTGTTTTAGCTTTCAACTAAACATATTTCTTGGTGTTGTTTATAAACAAACCCAGAACAGGCCTGAATTGCTATAGTGAATAGAAGAAACGTCGCTTATCACAATCTAATCTGGCAACACTGATGAGATGTTCTGGGTAGAACATCAGTGCATCTATGTTCTGGATAGCTCATACAAATGTTGCATGGAGTACTAAAATAAAACAATGTTGGGTCAATTCAAAATATTTTGAATCATAAGCTACTCAAAGATAGCTGTTATATGTTATTGATGTTATGAGATGTTATAAACCAAAAATTTTATTTCTATAGAAAATTTTGTCAAAATTCTATTTCTACAGGTAATTCTGTCGAAATGTTTTTTGTATAGAAAATTTTGTTAAGATTCTATTTCTACAGGTAATTCTGTCGAAATGTTATTTGTATAGAAAATTTTGTTAAGATTTTATTTCTAGGGGATATTTGATCAAAATTTTATTTCTAGAGGAAATTTGTAAAGCACGTCTTAGATGGATAGGAATATTTTGGAAAATCTACCTAGGTTACGTTAAAGTGGCAGCACGATTAAGATTCAGGCTCACTTAGACTATTCAGTCCATTGCGATACCACATTAACTAAAAGTACCTATTACATATGGGCACTTCTAGTTTTAACCGCTGAACCTTCTCGATTATTTTCTTCTGTTGAACCAACCAGATTGTTCCAAAAATATTAGCAGACTGCTTAAGTTAACATTTTCCAGATCCGTCAGTAATCTGAAGCTATATGCCCCTAAAATTTGCTTACGCCTTACACAAAATGCAGGACACTCACACAAGAGGTGTTTTATTGATTCCTTTTCCTCCGCATCATGACAGCTCATACAATAGTCATTATACTTCGCGCTAATAGTTTTTACAAATTCGCCTATCAGGCAGCGACCCGTTATAGCAGATATCAGGAGTGATATCTGACGTCTCGAGAACTCTAGCATATCTAGTGTGCGGTTTAAGTTTAAATAGGGACATATTTGCTTTGTGTCGTTACAGTCCTTGCAATTCTCCCATCGAACATTTGCCATCATAACAGCCTTCTCACGCAGCATGAGCTTGCAGGTAGTCAGGGGCATACCAACACATTCTAGTTCCCCTGGAATATGTAAGGTAGTCCCTAGCCTTACTAGCTCATCTGCTTCGCAGTTCCCCGGTATGTTCCTATGGCCAGGCACCCACCCTATGGCCAGCCATCTCATTGAGAGATTTGCGGCAATCTACCTAAATATTAAGTATACTACCAGTCTACCAAACGGCAAAAATATACCCATTTTTGGTAGAATCCTACCAACTGTGGCAAACGTGTTTGAATTATATAAATAATATCATTTACGGCCATTTTCATGTAGCTGCGTTAGGCTTTAACTGCCAGTTAAGCGAAAATAAATTGCAAATATCTTTTCTCCAGTTTACTTTAACTGAAAAAATTCAAGCAGTTATGCTCCTATGTTAACTGTCATATGGAATGTATAGACAAGATAACAGATATGTCCATAGATCGGTTTAAAAGTTAGTTAGCTAACGTAGCACTATCGGAGCTTCATGAAAATGAGGGTTAGAGGTTTATGAATAAACCTACTTAACTCGATAATATGATACTAATTTCAAACAATTAAATTATAGTTTTTGTATCTTTTCATTTCGCTCCATACCTTTCTCTATTATCTATGATGTGTTCAAAAACAATGTGCTATGACAATCAATACAAGAAACGTATTTTTATTTACCTTTGTATGAAATTAATTTTGTTAGGTACAATTTTATTATTATTCACAATAATTTGTGCATCCTCATTATAAATTATAACGAAGCGATATCGCTTGTTGCGTTAAGAGTACTGCTACTACTGGAGAGTATTAAAATGATGTATATGTTATGCCTGTTATCAAATATTATGTGTACGCTCTTATGTGTCTGTGAATGTATTTGAATGTAGTATGTGTTCCTTTTTTACTTATCATGAGAATTATATTTATTTTAAGCTTTTATATTTCCAAGCACTTTTACCTTTTAACATTCTCCTTCTCTTTCCCGTTTTGCGTTGAGTTTGATTTCATTTTTGACAGGACTTTCATATTCAAGCCATCACCAGAGACCAGTGAGTGGTTTGCCACTGTACAAGTTTCCATCTTGGCCCTTTTTCTTTGCATAATATTTTGGTTATTCGCAAAAAATAAAAAACAGAAGACTTTTCTTTCAACTTTTACGTCTGCATTAGTTTTGTTGCATTCATTTGGTTTCCTTGTCCCTTTACACAACTACCATAGCCTTACATACAATAGGGCTGTTTTCCTTTAATCCAGGATACAATTTTTATATTTTCTATCGAGAACAACAGCAACAAAAACAAAACATAAACTCATCACTGAGAATTTTGCCGATATTATCATTGACCAAGGAAGACAGGCAATAGACGAACCTTGTTTCTGATGGGAAGCTCAAAATCCGGAATAGCAATGGTTAGCGGCGTGTCAACGAATTAAAGTCTATTCTAATTCCTTAGCAGAAAATAGGATAGTCTTGTTATCGCTTATCAGATTTGTGAACTGACCACACAGAAAAAAATTGTTTTTGTCTTCAATCAAGAAATCAATTGAACCAATTAATGTTTAATTGAAATCAATCAGAGAAATGATAGTATCAATCACCGAAGTCAATAAAATTGTCATTGATTTTTGTTTCAATTAAAAAATTTGTTGAACCAATTAAATGTTTAAATGAATATTTTTTTAATACAATTAAAATTACAATTTTGGTGATATTTTCTTCTGTGCACATTCCACATGGCAATTTTTTTCTTGAAATATTAGGACATTCATGTTTGTACACTAGTAGAAAAAATTACAAAATGAAACGGAAACTTTAACGAAAATTCAAAACGGAATATTCACTGTTTAGTCCACGCTTTTATGAACGGATTTCGGATATTAATTTTTAACTAAAAATTTATTTCAAACAATCCATCAAACTAAAAGCAGTAAGACAGTGTAGAATAAATTGATTTCTGTATCTATGAATTAATACCACCTCCTGCTATGCATTAGAATTTGAGGGTTTTATACATATATTGTGCTTGGTCGTTACAATTTTATTTTAACAGCTGACCATGAAATGTATAGGCGACGTAAGTCAATTCACAATGATTTTGATTGCTTGCATACCTTTTTCTCAATTGCGCTCAAGATTCACTCAATTCCTTTTTGGAGAATGAGAGTTGCCGAACAAATCAGTCAATTTGCAATAAAAATACCTTGAAGTATTAAAAAACAAACAAACAAACAGTATATTAAAAACAAGTAAGGAAAGTCTAAAGTCGGGCGAGGCCGACTATATCATACCCTGCACCACCATGTAGATCCACATTTGCGATACCATATGAAATCCGTCAAATGTGTTGGTACTATATGTAAAGATTTTTGTTCCCATATACATATATTTAAATCTGACTCGATCTCGACAAAATTTGATATACTTCTACAAAATCTATAAACTTAATGCCTGGCTTAGAACACAATGTTAGCAAAAAACAAGTAAGGAAAGTCTAAAGTCGGGCGGGGCCGACTATATTATACCCTGCCCCACTTTGTAGATCTAAATTTTCGATACCATATCACATCCGTTAAATGTGTTGGGGGCTATATATAAAGGTTTGTCCCAAATACATATATTTAAATATCACTCGATCTGGACAGAATTTGATAGACTTCTACAAAATCTATGGACTCAAAATTTATGTCGGCTAATGTACTAGGGTGGAACACAATGTTAGTAAAAAAACAAGTATATACGGCCGTAAGTTCGGCCAGGCCGAAGCTTATGTACCCTCCATCATGGATTACGTAGAAACTTCTTCTAAACACTGCCATCCACAATCGAATTACTTAAGTTGCGGTAACGCTTGCCGATGGCAAGGTATCTTAAAACCTCCTAACACCATCTTCTAAATTGTATGTAAGTCCATACGTGGTATATATTAAATCAAAAAAGATCGATCCAATACGTATATAATTCAGTTTGACAAAGTAGACATAAAATTTTGACAAAATTTTCTACAGAAATAAAATTTTAACAAAATTTTCTACAGAATAAAAAATTTTCTATAGAAATAAAAATTTTGACAAAATTTCCTATAGAAATAAACTTTTGACAAAATTTTCTATAGAAATAAAATCTTGGTAGATTATTTTTGGCTCGAGTGGCAACCATGACTATGAACCGAATAAAATTTGAACAAAATTTTCTATAGAAATAAAATTTTGACAAAATTGTCTATAGAAATAAAATTTTGGTAGATTATTTTTGACTCTAGTGGCAACCATGATTATGAACCGATATGGACCAATTTTTGTGTGATTGGACCAATTTTGGTATGGTTGTTAGCGACCATATACTAACACCACGTTCCTAATTTGAACCGGATCGGATGAATTTTGCTCCTCCAAGAGGCTCCGGAGGTCAAATCTAGAGAACGTTTTATATGGGGGCTATATATAATTATGGACCGATATGGACCAATTCTGGCACGGTTGTTAAACACCATGTTCCAAATTACAACCGGATTGGATGAAATTTACTTCTCTTGGAGACTTCGCAAGCCAAATCTGGGGATCGGTTTATATGGGGGCTATATATAATTGTGAACCGATGTGGACCAATTTTTGCATGGTTGTTAGAGACCATATACCAATATCATGTACCAAATTTCAGGCGGATCGGATGAAATTTGCTTCTCTTTGAGGCTCCGCAACCCAAATCTGGGGATCGGTTTATATGGGCGCTATATATAATTATGGACCGATGTGGACCAATTTTTGCACGGTTGTTAGAGACCATATACCAATACCATGTACCAAATTTCAGCCGGATCGGATGCAATTTGCTTCTCTTTGAGGCTTCGCAAGCCAAATCTGGAGATCGGTTTATATGGGGTCTATACATAATTATGGACCGATGTGGACCAATTTTTGCATGGTTGTTAGAAACCATATACCAACATCATGTACCAAATTTCAGCCGGATCGGATGAAATTTTCTTCTCTTTGAGGCTCCGCCAGCCAAATCTGGGGATCGGTTTATATGGGGGCTATATAATTATGAACCGATGTGAACCAATTTTTGCATGGTTGTTAGAGACCATATACCAACACCATATACCAAATTTCAGCCGGATCGGATGAAATATACTTCTGTTAGAGGCTCCAAAATCCAAATCTGAGGGTCCCTTTATATGGGAGATATAAGTAAAAGTGGACCGATATGGTCCATTTTCAATACCATCCGACCTACATCGATAACAACTACTTGTGCCAAGTTTCAAGTCGATAGCTTGTCTCGTTCGGAAGTTAGCGTGATTTCAACAGACGGACGGACGGACGGACATGCTTAGATCGACTCAGAATTTCACCACGACCCAGAATATATATACTTTATGGGGTGTTAGTGCAATATTTCGAAACGGAATGACAAAGTTAATATACCCCCATCCTATGATGGAGGGTATAAAATGACAAAGTTAATATACCCCCATCCTATGATGGAGGGTATAATATGGGAAACATTTAAATCTGAAGCAATTTTTAAGGAAACTTCGCAAAAGTTTATTTATGATTTATCGCTCAATATATATGTATTAGAAATTTAGGAAAATTGGAGTAATTTTTACAACTTTTCGACAAAGCAGTGGCGATTTTACAAGGAAAATGTTGGTATTTTGACCATTTTTGTCGAAATCAGAAAAACATATATATGGGAGCTATATCTAAATCTGAACCGATTTCAACCAAATTTGGCACACATAGCTACAATGATAATTCTACTCCCTGTGCAAAATTTCAACTAAGTCGGAGCAAAAAATTGGCCTCTGTGGTCATATGAGTGTAAATCGGGCGAAAGCTATATATGGGAGCTATATCTAAATCTGAACCGATTTCAACCAAATTTAGCATGCATAGTTACAATATTTATTCTACTCCCTGTACAAAACATCACTTACAAATTTGACCTCTGTGGTCATATGAGTGTGGGAGCCACCGTGGTGCAATGGTTAGCATGCCCGCCTTGCATACACAAGGTCGTGGGTTCGATTCCTGCTTCGACCGAACACCAAAAAGTTTTTCAGCGGTGGATTATCCCACCTCAGTAATGCTGGTGACATTTCTGAGGGTTTCAAAGCTTCTCTAAGTGGTTTCACAGCAATGTGGAACGCCGTACGGACTCGGCTATAAAAAGGAGGTCCCTTGTCATTGAGCTTAACATGGAATCGGGCAGCACTCAGTGATAAGAGTGGTATCACAATGGACTGAATAGTCTAAGTGAGCCTGATACATCGGGCTGCCACCTAACCTAACCTAACCTCATATGAGTGTAAATCGGACTATCTTTCATGTTTGGGAGCTATATCTAAATCTGAGCCGATTCCAATCAAATTTAGCACATTTCACGATACTACTAATTGTACTTCTTGTGCCAAATTTCAAGCAAATCAGGATAAAACTCTGGCTTCTTGGGCCATATAAGTCCATATCGGGCAAAAGATATATATGAGAGCTATATCTAAATCTGAACCGATTTCAATCAAATTTAGCACACTTGACGACACTACTTACACATAGAAGCATACATAATTTAAAGCATATCGACACAGGGACCCATACTGAGCAATATTGCCGAAGACACCATGTGTCTATTTCGTCTTCTTTTGGGTGTTGCAAACATATGCACTAACTTATAATACCCGTTCCACAATTTGGCGCAGGGTATATAAAAAATTAAATTTAAATGTAACTACCGAAGACAATGTAACATCTACGTAGTACAGATAAAACACAGCGCTATGAATTAACATGATATGTCTGAATATTTCTTGTTCTACGGTTATATGTACGTGCTCGGGATAAATCTAGTTTGTGGGTTTCCTTGAGCTAGCATAGCTTGGCTATCGCCCACTAAAAGAAAACAGGCCTACTATATGTATGTTGTTAAATTACTTTCGCTGTGCACTAATAGAAAAAGTTTCGTTATATTAACGAAATGTGTCGTTAAAAGCCAGCCAATGAAACGAATTCGTTAATGCAACGAAATTGTTCGTTATTATAAAGAATTTTCTGTTAATCAACGTAACGTTTCGTACTATTAATGAATATTTTCATTCTATTAATGAAATTGTTTCGTTATATCAATGAAAATTTTTCGTTGGCTGAATTTTAATGAAATTTTCTTTGTGTGTGTATTATTGTCCATATGTGAATATGCGAGCTCATGGACCTATTTTCCTTCCTTCAGCATTGAACTGATATTGTTATGCTGGAAAAATATTTTTTCTTGTGGCAAAAGGTACTTCTTCATCCACATAATTTTTTACAACATTAAGCAGGAGTGAAAGCAACAAAACCCAAAGTAAAGTGCATGTATGAGAAAGATTCTTATGTAGTCACTTTGGCATTGAAATTCTCCATAATGATGCTGTCAAGCAACCAAGAATACCAATAAACATTAAGATGATATTCACGATAACATGAGTAGCATGTTTTCTTTATTCCCAAACGATATCTTTATTAATACCAATTGGCCATATTCCATCAACAAATCTTATCTCTATACGATTAATAACCTTTTTTTTATTATGATAATGTACAATTTTTTATTTTAGTAGGAAATTTTCATATCTAGGTTAACAGTCTATTTAATATATGATATACAGACATTTCATATATAATGGGGAGATTAAATATTTTTAAAGCTAACATCAACTTTTTAAGCGCAAAGGTACAAAAATATTTGTTCTCAAATTTCAAGCGTAATACATATGTTTCTTCCCTGACACAGAGTATCTATCAAAGGTACATACCACCTCTTGAAACGGACAGTAAATGGACTCTCTCTATTCTCATCTTGTTGAAATTTCCAAGGTAACAGTGTAAAAATTCTTCTTGCTTTCGCACCTTTTCTGATCCAATTACAGTCTCGTTTAATGCAGCTTGTCTTCAAAAATGGCCTTTAAAAATCTCAAATTTATTTTTAGACTTGTATTTATGTATAACAATTTAATTAACAAAATAATGAAACAACAACATTAGGCCTGGTGTTCCATCCAGAACACCTCATCACTGCAAATCTCGACGGTGTTGCCAGATTTCATTTTGTTAAAGTGACGCTTCTTCCATTCACAATAGCAATTTATTGTGATTGATTTCTCGAATAACAGGTAAAGGGCATAAATAAGCACATCAGTAAATATTTATTCATTAGCGTAGCTAGACAATTTCCCCCCAGCTAAAAATTTATGGACTGAACTTATAAGTTCAATTAATGTTTTATTTTATAAAAATGAATAAAAAATCAGACATCAACATAACTAGAGAATTAATTTTTAATAAAGCAACTAAAAGTAGTTCCACAGTTTTCGCAGCAAAAAAAAAAAATTGGGAGTGGTTCTAAAGGCACAACTTTAAAAGCACTTCCAAAAATGTTCGCATAAAGCACTAAATTATTTTAACTATATATTTTAATATATTTTAATGGGTATTCTTTTTTTTTAAATAGGTCAAAAAGAAATTAAAAAATGGTACAAATTTTGCTATTTTTCCGACAAAAATAGATCCATTCTAGAAAAATCTATAATTTTTGAAAATATTCTAGGGCAAACGTTTCAGACAAGCATTGGAATGCATTAAAAATTAAAAAAATTATTTATTTGGGGAAATAACACAATATTTTTTCATTCACATTCGAAACACTGAATTCGGATCACACATTTAGAAGTGATACAAATTCAGTGCAACGGCTGTTGAAATGGTGGACATCCGTCCTATGACAAGTTCATATTACAGTCATCGCTTTTACGCCAATTTTGCAACACACCCAAACCCAAAAAGAAATTTTTCACTAACGACTCTTTTTTGCAGCATTATTTAACTACAGCTTTATTTCATAAAGATCAGGCTTCAAGGATTCGCTTATAATAAGGAAACTAACTTACAATTTAGAAGACAATGTTAAGAAATAAAGCTATATATTGCCATCGGCAACTGCTACCACAACTCAAGTAATTCGAATGTACATGAAAGTATTTAGCGCAACTTTGTGTATTTACATGTTTAATTGTATATAAAAACAATGGAAAATGGTAAATAGGTTTTCAAATTCTGGGGGGGGTAAAATTTTCCTGGGGGGGGGGGTCTACGGAAGTCCTCCATTTTAACAGCCGTTGCACTGAATTTGCATCACTTCTTTGGTGTGACACGATTTCAATGTTTTGGATGTAAATTAAAAAATTCTGTGATATTTTGTCAATAAATAAATTTTATAATTTTTTATAATTTTTAATGGATTCTAAAATTTGTCGGAAACGTTTGACCTCAAATATTTTCAAAAATTCATAATTTTTTCAGATTAGATATAGCATTTTTTTCGACAAAATTTAAATGATTTGTACCATTTTATGAATTCTTACTCTGTTTTTAAACAACTTGAAAGAAAAAAGTTAAAAAACCAAGTTATAAAAAATTGAATTAAAAGAACTTCCTGGGTAGTTAAAATAAGGAACATCATTGGGGTGCATCTTCTAGAAGTGCTTTTAAAGTTGTGCCTTTGGAAGAACTTCCAATTTTTTTTTGCTGGGATACTCATATGGGCATTTGGGGACTTGATTAGGAATTTCTTGGGAGTTTATCGGAATTTTATGATGATTTTTCTAAACCTGTTCAGTATAATATGGAATTATTATGATTTATAATTTATGATTTTTAAAATACTGTTTTCTAGATAGAAGCAGAGTGAATGTAAAAACAATTTTGCTCCTCTTTATGTGTTATGGGCCTGTTCCAGGAGTCCATTAAAATCACTCTAACTTTTTAAATGTTGTCACCTTCCCAGCGTATATTCCTGTTATATACCATATATCCCATAAATATAGATATGATGAAGATGGTTCATCGTTCAATCTCCCATTTTCATTTCTTGAACATTTAAAAGCCGATTGGAAGGTTTGTTTTGAATGAAATTGTAATCGGCGGTCTCCTGCCCCCAGAAAGAAGATAACGAAATTTTTTATAGCCGATTTAACTTTATTTTAGTTCATGAAAATTAGTTCAGTTTTGCCAAATGTGAAAAAAAAATTCTTATTTCAATTATTTTTGGCTTACTTTAATCAGGTGAACTAAAAAGGAGAAAAAAATATTTATTTATTTATTAAATTTAACTTAGCTTATATAAATATAAGGCAAGTATAAAGAAAAAAGAAATAGCATTAGCTACAAAGGCTATCAGCTAAGAAAAAAATATTTTATTCAAATGAAGTACACAATTTTACTAAATATGAAAATACTTCGTATTTTCCTAAAATGGGTGAAGTTTGCTGATACTGAATCCACAGGTTTCTCAAATGAGTACATTTTACTTACATTGTGTCTGTCTAGAACTTTATATAACGCTTAAGACATTTTAACAATTCCTATTTAATTCCCATTTTTCCAAAGAATTTTTATTAAACAACAGAAAAAAACTTTATTATTTTTAATAAATTTTCTTCAATTTGACAAAAATTTTTTAACTCATTTGTATCATGGCGCCGTTAACACCTTAGTTGAAGAGTCATTGAAAACATAGACAAAACTCATTATGGGATGCGATGCAAATGCATATCATACTATATGGGAAAGTGGTGACATTAATAGAGGAGGAGAGTCACTTCTAGTTTATTTTGCGTACTAATTTGGTAGTTTGCAATAAGGGAGATGACCCAACCTTTGCCACTACAATCAGGCAAGAGGTTTTGGACGTCACCTTGGCCTCGCAAGAACTGAATGAAATGATATCTGATTGGCAGGTTTTAAGTGAACATACACCCAGAGAAGGAATATGATCACCTCAAACATGTTTTAAGAGCAAAATGTTATTTTTGGGTGGTGACCATGTAACATGGTTTTCGCAACCATGTTATTTTCTCGGAAATCATGTATTTGATTTCGGCAAGCAGGTTATATTTGACGAGAAAATAACATTTTAGTTACAAACATATTACGTGGTCACCATACAAAAATAAAATTTTGCTCTTGAAACATGTTTGAGGTGATCATATTCCTTCTCTGTGTGTAGCTTCTCAGATCAGCGCTACATCAGTTTCAAATTAGATGTTCATACCACCAAGACGATATTTCCGCCAAATGTTAGGAAACTGATTGGAATAGGTATAGGGAATCGTTCAATATGATGATACCGGAAATGCCAGAGACAAATATGAGCACTGTGCAAGATATCCAACACGCAGTGGAGAGGATTACTAAGGCCTTGAACATCTCACTGAAAGCTGCATGCCCTAGAGGCAGGGCTGCCAATAAAATTTCTAGAAAAATAGTCACTTTTTTCCGAAGAAATCATCATAATCGTCACTTCCATTTCAAAATTCGTCAAAAAATATGCAATGTGAATTATATTAAAACCAAACTAATTTTTTGGTTAAAAACAAAAGTATTTATTTCATATAAAGAAAAGAAAATTAACATACATAACTATGCAATTCAACAACAAAAGCATAAGGACTTGAGTTTTGTATAAAAATAACATAAAAAACATTTTATATAATGCTATGCAATTCCAAAAAAAATATAAAAATAATTTTTTTAATATATAGTTATTAATTGAGTAAGATTTTTATTTAAAAATAAAAATAAAGGTCTTTAATATTTACGTATGTGTTGCACGATTTTCCAAAATTTGACCATAAAATTAAGAGGTACAATTTTCTATAGAAATGAAATTTTCCAAAAATTTTCTTAGAAATAAAATTTTGACAAAATTTTCTATAGAAATAAAAATATGCAAAAATTTTCTATAGAAATATAATTTTGACAAAATTTTTTATAGAAATAAACATGTGCAAAAATTTCTACAGATATACAATATTGACAAAGTTTTCTATAAAAAGAAAAGAAAATTAACATACATAACTATGCAATTCAACAACAAAAGCATAAGGACTTCAGTTTTGTATAAAAATAACATAAAAAACATTTTATGCAATGCTATGCAATTCCAAAAATAATATAAAAATAATTTTTTTAATATATAGTTATTAATTGAGTAAGATTTTTATTTAAAAATAAAAATAAAGATCTTTAATATTTACGTAAGTGTTGCACGATTTTCCAAAATTTGACCATAAAATTAATAGGTACAATTTTCTATAGAAATGAAATTTTCCAAAAATTTTCTTAGAAATAAAATTTTGACAAATTTTTCTATAGAAATAAAAATGTGCAAAAATTTTCTATAGAAATACAATTTTGACAAAATTTTCTATAGAAATAAAATTATGACAAAATTTTCTATAGACATAACATTTTAACAAAATCTTCTACAGAAATAAAATGTTGACAAAATTTTCTATAGAAATGAAATTTTGCAAAAATTTTCTTAGAAATAAAATTTTGCAAAAATTTTCATAAATATAAAGTTTTGCAAGAATTTACTATTGAAAAATTCTATAAAAATAAAAATGTGCAAAAATTTTAAAAAATTTACTGTAGAAATAATATTTTGAAAAATTTTCTATATAAATACAATTTTGACAACATTTTGTATAGAAATAAAATTTTGACAAAATTTTCTATATAAATAAAATTTTGACAAAATTTTCCATATAAATAAAATTTTGACAAAATTTCTATAGAAATAAAATTTTCACAACTTTATCTGTAGAAATAAAATTTTAACAACATTTTCTATCAATTCAATATAAAGCATTTCTTTCGATTAATTGTGGTTAGTATATATATATGAACAACTTCAAATTAAAAATAGTTTGAAGTTGTTCAAAATATTTTTTTTTTTTTAATTTTGATGGATTATTTGTGGCGCAAGTGTCAAAATGAGCAAAAACTTGCAATTTACCTATCTGACAACTGTCAAATGCATTTTTGATCGGAGCTAATATCGTCATTTTTGGGGCAAAAATCGGAAAATCGGCATTTGCTATTTTTTGACTAAAAAAATGCCGATTAATCGGCAAAATTGGCAGCTCTGCCTAGAGGGAAGCCTAATTTTTTACTGAATTTAATATTTCTCTTAACTTTTCAACCACCGTATATATTGGTTGGTGCTATGTTCCATGTTCGTTTGAATAACTACTCATGCATCATGAAATTTATCTCAATCCATATTTTAGCAAGATTTAACTAAAAGTGCCTTCATTTATATATGTTCGCTATTTATACCCTGCTCCACACTGTGGAACAGGGTATTATAAGTTAGTGCATATGTTTGCAACACCCAGAAGGAGACGAGATAGACACATGGTGTCTTTGGCAAAAATGCTCAGGGTGGGCTCCTGAGTCGATATAGCCATGTCCGCCTGTCCGTCTGTCCGTGAACACATTTTGTAATCAAAGTCTAGGTCGCAGTTTTAGTCCAATCGACTTCAAATTTGGCATAAGTATGTGTTTTGGCTCAAAATAGATCCCTATTGATTTTGGAAGAAATCGGTTCAGATTTAGATATAGCTCCCATATATATATTTCGCCCGATATGGACTTATATAGCCCCAGAAGCCAGAGTTTTACCCTAATTTGCTTAAAATGTTGCACAAGAAGAACAATTAGTACTATAGTCAAGTGTGCAAAATTTTATTGAAATCGGTTCAGATTTAGATATAGCTCCCATATATATCTTTCGCCCGATATGGACTAATACGGTCCCAGAAACCAGAGTTTTAGCCCAATTTGGTTGAAATTTTGCACAGGGAGTAGAATTAGCATTGTAGCTATGCGTGCCAAATTTGGTTGAAATCGGTTCAGATTTAGAAATAGCTCCCATATATAGCTTTCGCCCGATTTACACTCATATGACCACAGAGGCCAATTTTTTGCTCCGATTTAGTTGAAATTTTGCACAGGGAGTAGAATTAGCATTATAGCTATGCGTGCCAAATTTGGTTGAAATCGGTTCAGATTTAGATATAGCTCCCATATATATGTTTTTCTGATTTCGACAAAAATGGTTAAAATACCAACATTTTCTTTGTAAAATCGCCACTGCTTAGTCGAAAGTTGTAAAAATGACTCTAATTTTCCTAAACTTCTAATACATATATCGAGCGATAAATCATAAATAAAAATTTTTGAAGTTTCCTTTAAATTGCTTCAGATTTAAACGTTTCCCATATATTTTTACTTACATTGTGTTCCACCCTAGTGCATTAGCCGACTTAAATTTTGAGTCTATAGATTTTGTAGAAGTCTATCAAATTCTGTCCAGATCGAGTGATATTTAAATGTATGTATTTGGGACAAACCTTTATATATAGCCCCCAACACATTTGACGGATGTGATATGGTATCGAAAATTTAGATTTACAAAGTGGTGCAGGGTATAATATAGTCGGCCCCGCCCGACTTTAGACTTTCCTTACTTGTTTATTTTAAACTTTTGTTCCGAAAATTGAAAATTTTAGCAGTTATATGGTTTACAGCAATAAGATATACACCGTAGTGAACTCTATATGTCACTAACGCCAATGAAGCATAAAGATGAGGACCAAATTATACACATATGAGCATAAATTATGTCTCAAACAAAATATTTTAGAAATTCAAACAATTTGTAATTTTAGCAATAATGCACTCATCTTGAACTTTGTATGTCACTAAAGACATTTTTGCAATTTTGAACTCCAATTTTTCCTTCAAACTAGGAAATTTTCTTTAACACGTGAAAGAAAAAAGTGACATTTGTGTTTGTAATACAGCTTAGTTGAAATTATCTAAAATTAAACATTTTTGTTTTAAAATATTAACCAAATTTTCATTTCTGGTGAAAATGAATATATATTTATAATATTTACAAATGCGGTTGTAATTCAATTCACACATACCACTGATTCGCCTGTTTCTTGGACATCATTCTTAGTTCCGCCGACAGTCATTGCTTCCAAATATGTAGCATCAAGCACTGTTCTCAAATGGTCTTTAGGTTCCGTAAATATTACGAAGAACTTTTTACGAATATACAAAGTGTCTACGAAATATTCTACATTAACTTTTCATCGTAAAAAGTTCGTACTTTTAACGAAATTTTTCGCATGATTGTTTGATATATTCTGCGTTAAAATTTATTCCTTGATATTACAATGAAATTTCATTAATTTGTACAATTTACGAAAAAAGTGCGAAGGGTTTTCATATAACTATGAAGAACAAATTTCGTTGTTTCAATAAAAACGTTTCTTTAATTGTAAAAAAATAACAAATTTGGTTCAGCTTTTCGTTCTTTTTACGAAGATAATTCATTCGGTGTACAAATATACGAGTCCAAAATGGAAAAAAATTTAATGTATTACACAATTGTCAAATACGCACGGAGAAGTAACATATTTGAGGTGATCATATTTCTTCTCTAGGTGTATTCTGACATTAAGCGATGCATCTAAACACTTAACGGAACATTATGGTATACGTATGATCTTAGGTCAGTACGAGCTACGGAATATTTCGTGCGAAGAGTCAGCGACATCCCATGAGATTTCGATGTTACTGCCATACGTCCGACTTGGGCAATTTTTTCAATGATGTGCCTTTTAGGTAGAAAATCTTACAATTTTATACTAAGCTTTGTTTTAAATAAATCTTTTCGAAAGAGTAACCGTACACCATCAATTTGATCGGGGTCTACTATCACGTCAAGGGCACCATCCGACTGTAGTTTATTCTTATTTGTTCGATTTAGTTGTTATTAATATCTTTTAATTTTTTGTTTTTCATTTCTGCTACTGCTTTGTCAATCAAGACAAATTTTTATTTATTTTCCTATTGTTTTTAATTTTATTCATCGCATTTGCCACGACGAAAATAAATTTTCGGCTTAAATTTTCCTTACGATTCTTTGAGAAGAGGCAAAATGGATTTTAATGCTCCACCCATAAAGAAATTGTAATATAGTAAAAATACTGCTAAGGCATACCTAAGCCTAACATGCAAACACTACTAACAAATTAGATTTGTATATTAACTAGAAACATTTATCTAGAGCTAGACAGTTCAAATTCTCTACAATCGTACAACTTGACATACTACCTGCCCACCCTATTATTATAATATTTACAATACAACTTAATATTTTATTAAATGAAAAATGAATAAATTATTGGCGAAAAAATGCAATAACTTTACTATGGAATTTTTTATACTTCTCTTCCTGGTTTTATGTATGTGTGTGTATATGTATGCGTTTGTTGCTCAACTTACTAACCAAACATCCTTTGAACCAAATCACCAACAACAACAACCAATCGAATTAATCGAACTACAACAATGACGACATCATCGTCATAATTAACAACAACATCAACAACAATAACTAACAAATGCTTCTGTGTGTGTATGGCTTCATGACTTTTATCACTACAGCCCGTAAGTATCTCTCTGGTTCTCATATCGTATTTTTCGTACTCTCTCTCTCTCTCTCTCTTAAATGCTCATTAACTGTATCTAATGCATTTTAACCAATTACAATAACAACAACAATACATGTATCATTTTAATACTTATGTACATTTTTTTGTGGAAAAATTGATGTTGATTTTTATTTAATGTAAATTTTGAAGACATTTATTGTGATTGATTATCAATATTTTCTTGTATTCATATCCCTAGACTACCCATAATCATCAAAAATCAAAATGGTTGTAATCTAAGAATTGAATAATTAATTCCATCACAAAAATATAAATAGCCAGCATAAAATATATCGACAAAAAAAAACTAAAAGAAATATTAAATTAGATCTAAACAACTGAACCGAAATAAAAGCAAAAACCTTATTCATATCTACGGTAACTCCAGAGCCTCCATTTCAACCTTTCCATTTGCAACTCCGCACGTAATGTCAGTACACAGTAAACTGTAAACATTCAACAGCTTTGTAAGGGAAGTCAAAGTCAATTAGCGCTTAACTCAGTGCTGAAATTCATTCTTCTTTATATGCATTTCAGAACTTTCAGAAGCAGTAAATTTACATTGGAAAATACGCTTAAGAATGCTCAGAATAATTTCGAATACTATATTAGAACCAGAATATCACTAAAGTACTTCCAGATAGCCGTAAAATACTGCCTTTCCTTTTTTTATAATTATACTAGCTGTGCTCGGTCCGCGTTACTGGCCCAAGAGTTATTCTTAGCTTGAATTAAATTAAACCATATACAAAAGAGAAGTTGAATGGGTTGCGGTAACACTTGCCGATGGCAAGGTATCTTAAAACTTCTTAAAACCGTTTTCTCAATTGTAACTTAGTCCATACGGGGTATATATTAAACAAAAAAAGGCGGATTAAATACGTATATAACTCAGCTTGACAAAATTTTCTATAGAAATAAAATTTTGACAAAATTTTCTATAGAAATAACATCTTGACAAAATTTTGTATAGTAGTAAAATTTTGAAAAAATCTTCTATAGAAATAAAATTTTGACAAAATTTTCTATAAAAATAAAATCTTGAAAAAATTTTCTATAGTAATAACATTTTGACAAAATTTTCCATAGAAATAAAATAGAAATAAATTGACAAAATTTTTTATAGTAATAAAATTTTGACAAAATTTTCTATAGTAATAAAATTTTGGCAATATTTTCTATAGACCTATATGGACCAATTTTGGCATGGTTACTAGCGCAATGTACCAAATTTCACCACATATCTAATTTCAACCGGATCGGATGAATTTGGTCCTCCAAGAGCTCCGGAGGTCAAATCTGGGGATCGGTTTAAATGGGGGTTACATATAATTATCTGGCGTTTTCTTTTCAATGGCTCTATTAACCATGTTCCTTAATCTATATCTGTCCATAAAGCTCGAATAATAATTGTATAATTAGATATAATGCATCTGGACGTCAATTGCCTGTTTCGGTATCAGGCTAACATGTAATATAATAAGCAACGATGAGCCCGTCGTAAAACTAGGAAAAACACGACTAATGTACGCGTTAGAATTGTTGTTGTATCCTGGAAACCAGTTTCTGTTAATTGTCATATGTTGTAGTTGACTGTAGAAACAATAAGCATTGTTCGACTGTTCACCACTTAGGTGAATTCTAACAAATTAGCTTTCTAAAAATAAATTTCGTGTTGTTGCATTACTATGTAACAAAACGAAATAAAAATAAGATTAAGGGACTTGTAAGTTATATGAAAAGATGATGTACAGTGGGAGAAAGATGATTCAATTTGTAAGAGGAAATTTCCCAAATGTTTTCTCCATAAGGAGTTAGCATAAAGGGCCCAAAATTGAGTTATCTCTCCCAGCCAGATCTATACTAAAGGCTGTGGAAAGGTTCATTCGCCCGAACCGAAACATGTACAGTCCAGGCGTGTATAGATTTGTATCTGGCGTTTTCTTTTCAATGGCTCTATTAACCATGTTCCTTAATCTATATCTGTCCATAAAGCTCGAATAATAATTGTATAATTAGATATAATTAAGACCGCTAATGACCAAGCTTCGCATGGTTGTTAGAGACCATATACTAACTCCACGTACCAAATTTCAACCGGATCGGGTGAATTTTGCTCTTCCAAGGGGCTCCGGAGTCCAAATCTGGGGATCGGTTTATATGGGGGCTACATATAATTATGGACCAATTACTGCATGGTTGTTGGAGACCATATACTAACACCACGTACCAAATTTCAACCGAATCGGATGAATTTTGCTCATTCATGAGGCTTCGGAGGTCAAATCTGGGGATCGGTTTATGTGGCGGCTATATATAATTATGGACCGATGCGGACCAATTTTTGTATGGTTGTTAGAGACCATATACTAACACCTCGTACCAAATTTCAACCGGATCGGGTGAATTTTGCTCTTTCAAGGGGCTCCGGAGGTCAAATCTGAGGATCGCTTTATATTTGGGGCTACATATAAGTATGGACCGATATGGACCAATTTTTGCATGGTTGTTAGAGAGCATATACTAACATTATTTACCAAATTTCAACCGGATCGGATGAATTTTGCTCCTCCTAGAGGCTCCGCAAACCAAATCTGAGCGCCGGTTTATATGGGGGCTATACGTAAAAGTGGTCCGATATGGCCCATTTGCAATACCATCCGACCTAAATACATCAATAACAACTACTTGTGCCAAGTTTCAAGTCGATAGCTTGTTTCGTTCGGAAGTTAGCGTGATTTCAACAGACGAACGGACGGACGGACATGCTTAGATCGACTCAGAATTTTACCACGACCCAGAATATATATACTTTATGGGGTCTTAGAGCAATATTTCGATGTGTTACAAACGGAATGACAAAGTTAATGTACCTCCCATCCTATGGTAGAGGGTATAAAAACTATTAAGTGCGTCGCCCACTATAAACGAAGAACTTATTTACACATTTAGTATAAGTAGCGCTGAATTCTGCTCTTACAACTTTGAGCAAAATAGTAGTGTCTACAGTATGGACATTATAATTTAGGTGCTTCCAAAATTACAACTATTTTTTGCTGTTCTACCTTTTTCATAGAAATATTAAAAAAGTGGATAGCCCGACATTATGATTCAAAAACAATCTTTCTGCTAAATCAACAAAGCGTAGCATGGCCGAAAAAATCTTTCCCTCCGGAACGAAATTTTGTACAAACGACATTCCATTTTTGTTTGTAAAGTATTTTCTTGAAAAGCTTATAAACACGTACTTATGACAAGCATTGAAACAATTGAAAACTTTGTTTGTCAGCTTCAATACTGTCGCTAAGAAATTTTGCCGATTAAATTCTGCATTAATGATTGCATGCAGAATCATCAACCCCGCTCGGTTAATGAATACGAGCGGGGAGCCACGATCAGCTGTTAGGGCGCTATTACCAAGAGCAGAGAGCCACCGTGGTGCAATGGTTAGCATGCCTGCCTTGCATACACAAGGTCGTGGGTTCGATGCCTGCTTCGACCGAACACCAAAAAGGTTTTCAGCGGTGAATTATCCCACCTCAGTAATGCTGGTGACATTTCTGAGGGTTTCAAAGCTTATCTAAGTGGTTTCACTGCAATGTGGGACGTCGTTCGGACTCGGCTATAAAAGGAGGTCCCTTGTCATTGAGCTTAACATCGAATCGGGCAGCACTCAGTGATAAGAGTTCATCAATGTGGTATCACAATGGACTGAATAGTCTAAGTGAGCCTGATACATCGGGCTGCCCCCTAACCTAACCTAACCTATTACCAAGAGCAGCGCTGAATTTCTGGAGTCCAAGCGAAGTTGTACATTTTCAGCTGATCTATTTGGCAAATAAACCTGATGATTTTACTCAATTTACCCGAAGAAAGTCAAATTCCGTAACTGGCAACTTTCGTGCAAGCGAAGCAACTCCTTTACTCTTTGCAGCCTAACATTTTTTGTGCATCGGTAAGCTTTTTGGAACTTCAATAGTCCAATCAGTCCAAGTTCATTTTTCAATGTATGATGTATCCGTTTCCGCGATATGTTCAGCTCTCGAGCAAGTTTTCAAACTACCATGCTTAAATTCCATCACAAATAACTTTATTTCTGAATGTAATAGATCAAAATTCCTTTGTAATCTTGAACACATTAAAATGAACTGTCATTGAAATAAATCTGTCAGCTTTCAAACGAACTGTTTAGAAATGAAAGCAGGCTGAAGCTGGTTGCAATGCATCAGCCACACTGTACATACTCTTCTACACTAAAAAAAAGAGTTTTCTTTTCTGAGGAATGGAATTTTAGACAAGCAGAGATTTCTTTTGAAGCTAAAAATGTTTGATTAAACGCAAATAAATAAGATTAGAGACAATTATTGAATTGTTTGTCATAAATTCCTGTTTAATTGCTCTTAAAAAAAAAGACTTGAAAAAGGGAGAATTTCTACGATTTTGCTGTGGATTTACAAAAGATTGATTTTCAAAATTCTTCACAAAAATTGAACCATTTTGAAATTACCCATCGATACACTTTACCTTCTCTACTTCTCTATGTTATTTAATATTCAAATATTTATGTTTCCAAGAGGATTGTTTTAATTGTATTTTGTATCTTTTTTTCCCCATTCTTTTTAATGCTTTTTTGCTGTACTTACTTTTTGTTATTGTGTGCGTGTGTAAACTTACTTCGCTGTATTTGTGTATATATGTATAAACCTAATAATAAATATTTGTGTATGTATGTATAACTTGTAACTTAATACTTATTGAAAAAAAATGAAAAAAAAACAAACAAACCAATAATGTCCTTGGACACATGTAAACAATGCAATCGATATGCATCCCCCGAATGTAAATGTTGGTGTGTTTCTTTGAAATATATAACGAATCGTCATTGTTCATTTTTGCAAAACCAATATATTGACCTATTAAATTCCCCATATATTTGGATATATCATTTGTTTTCCGTATGATTGTCGATTTTACAATTTCAATAAAAAATTAATATAAAAAATATATGTATAATAAAACATTTGATCAACTGAAATTAATTTCAATAAATTTTTCCCCCTTTATTTGTTGTTGTTATAACCATATTTTCTTTTTTATTAACAATGCTTTTGTTTTAATTCTGCCTATGCAAAACAAAAAAATTAATTCAATTCGTATGCCATTTATAAAATATTAACCCCTTTGTTTTATGTGCTGTCCTTTAATTGATAAACCAAATTGAATTCAAAATTATAACACAAGTTTTTTAAATTTACTGCCGTCTATCAGGGTGAAAAGAAACGTGACACCGGGGGACCCAATGAGATTGTGGCCTGTACCACATGTGGTGGTAATAGTGGAACTCCCTGTACACATTCGGCCAATAATGGATGCGCCACAGAGGTAAGTAGAGAACACCAATCACGATCTGGATTTTTTCTTTTTGAATTTTTTAGAGTCAAGGTTGAAATAAACTCCAAAATTTAAAGAAGCCAGTAGGGAATCTGTTTTATGCGAAAACTGTATTTCATTTATTGTGATTGCCATATTGCTTTGTTAAAATAACGATAATTTCTGGGATATCCAATTAAACATTCAATTGGCTTAATTACTCGTATGTTTTGTTTAATTGAAGCATTTAATTACATTAGTATTCATATTAGTATTATTATTTATAAATTATTATTTACCTTTTTGATGAAATATTTTTGTTTTGTAATTTTATAAGAGTTCATATGATTTAGCACTTTTTTGTACTTTCCAATTATAATTATAGTAGGCTTTTTTTCGATTTCAGTAAACATTTAATGAACCAATGAATAGTAAGTCTACATAAAATCTAATTATTTTCAGCCAAAATTTATTTATTTTTCGAAAATGAAATATATGTTGATTTAATTAAAATGTGAAATGGGATAATTAATATTTTAATTAAAAACTTAAAAAATGAACATAAACTAAAAAGAATGGAAAAATCATTGGCGTTACATCAATACCATATTAACCACGCTGTAGTTCCATCTTACTTTTTTTTTAGAGGTGTACGACAATTTTCTTATGCTTTACTTAGCATTATAGGCTACCCACTAGAGGTGTGCTCGTGACTCGAAATTGTTGTGAATCACAAAAAATTTCGTGACTCACGCGTGAGTCGTCACGCTGATGGGAAAGACGTGAGTGTGCGTGAGCGTGATTAACAAACAAAACGTCGTGCGTCAGCATGAGTCACGAAAATAATTTCTTCGTGAGTAACGAATTTCGGAAAAATACGCTCACAAAAAATGCCGCCCACGGGCATAAAACGCTTACGAGATGAATTCATTTCCAATTTTAGTAACACCTGGGATGTTAAGAGTTTAATAACGCTCTTGTTGAAAATCTCGGTGGTCCTACGGATCCTCCTGATAAATCTTGACCATTGTAAGGCTTAAAAGTTCTCCTGATAAAAGGGGACATAGATATAGTTCTTATTCAAGAACCATATGTTTATAGAAACAAATTGCAGTATACTGGTAATGATGTAAATCGAGCCTGTATACGAGTAATTGCTAAAAACGAGCTCAACTTGTTTCTGCTTCCTTCAATGTGCAATACTGACACTGTCGTTGTCAGTTTAGAAATAGCCAAATGCAAATATTGGGTATCTTCGGTCTACATGGGACATGATAGGGAGATTCCTCCATGTGCCGTTAACACCTTAGTTGAGGGGTCATTGAAAACAAAGACAAAACTCATTATGGGATGCGATTCAAATGCACATCATAGTATATGGGGAAGTGGTGACATTAATAGAAGAGGAGAGTCACTCCAAGAGTTTATTTTGCGTGCTAATTTGGTAGTTTGCAATAAGGGAGATTCCCCAACCTTTGCCACTAAAAACAGGCAAGAGTTTTGGACGTCACCTTGGCCTCGCAAGAACTGAATGAAATGATATTTGATTGACAGGTTTTAAGTGAACATAGCTTCTCAGATCATCGCTACATCAGTTTCAAATTAGATGTTCATACCACCAAGACCATATTTCCGCCAAATGCTGGGAAAGCCGATTGGAATAGGTATAGCGAATCGTTCAATATGATGATACCGGAACTACCAGATACAAATATGAGCACTGTGCAAGATATCCAACACGCAGTGGAGAAGATTACTAAGGCCTTCAACATCTCACTGAAAGCTGCATGCCCTAGAGGGAAGCCAAGGGGAAAAATCGACCACCATGGTGGTCTACGGAGTTAAGTAATATGAGGAAATCCTCCAGGAAGCTCTTTAACAAAGCAAAGTCCACCAGAGCTCCTGAGGATTGGGACGCTTACAAGAAGAATCTGAGAGAATACATGCGAGAACTGAGAAAGGCTCAGCATAACTCTTGGAATGATTACTGCAGCAGTATTGAAAATACGCCCAAGGCTTACAGACTACGGAAGGTACTAGCATCCACTAACTCCGCTCCAGGTTTTATTAAAACATTGGAAGGCAATTGGACAACGTCCAGTGAGGAGACGCTGGAGGTACTATTGGACACACATTTTCCTGGAAATCAGACGGTCGAACCATGTTCTGGCGGTGCCACAGGGGCTCAGCGGTCGTTTCCTATCGAGGAAATTGTATCGGAATCTAGAATAAAATGGGCGTTAAATAGCTTTGGACCATTCAACTCCCTCGGACATGATGGAATTACTCCGGCAGAGTTACAAGCAGTGACTGACAGAATCGTCCCCTGGTTGTCGGCGATATATAAAGGATGTATCAACTTAGCATATATCCCAGGAAAATGGAGGGAAACAAAAGTCGTTTTCATACCTAAAGCGGGAAAGCCTCTCACTCGAGTGCAAAGGATTTCCGACCAATCAACTTATCCTCATTCCTACTTAAGACTCTGGAGAGGATGGTAGATATTTATCTTAGAACTAGCGTCGCTTCAAGTTTGCTCTCGAAAAGACAGCATGAATACTCGAAAGGCAGGTCTACTGAGACCGCATTACATGAACTAGTCAGCTTTATTGAAAGCTCACTATCTGCCAAAGAATACACAATCGTGGCGTTTCTAGACATCGAAGGAGCGTTCAACAACATCCATCCGAGCTCGATTTTAAATGGACTGACAACTCTGAATGTTGATCCAGGTATACATAGGCTGTTAGACGAACTTCTAACAAAGAGACGTATTTCAGCCACACTAGGACAAGGGAGGCATTTCCCAAGGAGGAGTTCTATCACCTCTTCTTTGGAATGTTGCTATAAACAACCTTCTGGTTTCCCTATAAAAAGAAAGGATAAAAGTGGTGGCTACGCAGATAATGTGGCGCTAGAAGTAAGGGGAAAATTCCCATCCACAATCAGACATATTATACAGCGAGCCCTCCGGATGACTGACAAATGGGCGAAAGATAATAGTCTTGGGCTAAATCCTGCAAAGACAGAACTAGTCACGTACTGCAAAGATCGCAAAACTCCCACGGTTAGGCCCATTTCCTTAGGGGGTATTGAAATTCCCTTTGGCGAGTGTGCAAAATACCTTGGCGTTATTTTGGACAGGAAGCTGAACTTTAAGCTTAATATTGAAGAAAGGGCGAGGAAAGCAACGGTAGCTTTGTACTCGTGCAAAAAGGCAATAGGAAAAAAGTGGGGACTAAAACCAAAAATTGTGCATTGGCTATACACGGCAGTGGTTAGACCTATAATGATATATTGGTGTTGTTGTCTGGTGACTAGCACTTCACCTGCCGACAAATTTAGACAAAGTTCAGCGTATGGCGTGCTTGTGTATCTCAGGCGCATTCAGCAAGACAGCAAAATTTTGGCCAAACAGTCAGCTGCAACAACGGCTGTGCGGTTGCGCGAGCTATCGTCGGAAAAAAATTACGGTCACAGTTCGGTCCTCAAAATAATGCCAGATGTGCCTAACGTAGTGGATTATACTTTGGCGACACCACTTTTCGACAAAAAGTTTGAAACTCTAATTCGGAACAGTGAGGCGTGGTACACACAGGCCCGGGGAATAAACGATATATAGATTTCTACACTGATGGTATATTCTAAAGATCTGGAACTTCGAATAGCGAAAAGATTACCTAATCACTGTAGGGTTTTTCAGGCTTAAATATTAGCAATAAAAGAGTTGGCGAATTTGCTGAGAAGTAATGTTCCAAAATATGTTGGCATTAATATATACTCAGACAGTCAACCTGCAATAAAATCCTTGGACTCTGTGTTCCTTAACTCGAAAACGGCCATCGACTGGCGCAAATCTCTCAATGAGATGGCTGAGCAGACAATATTCACCTAATATGGGTGCCTGGCCATACGAGCATACCGGGGAACTGCGAAGCGGATGAGTTGGCGAGGCTAGGGACTACCTTAGATATTCCAGGGGAACTAGAATCTGTTGTTATGCCCCTGGCTACCTGCAAGCTGTTATGATGGTAAATGTTCGATGGGAGAATTGCAAGGGTTGCAACGACACCAAGCAAATATGGCCCCATTTAAACTTAAACCGCACACTAGATATGCTAGAGTTCTCGAGACGTCAGATGTCACTCCTGATATCTGCTGTAACGGGTCGCTGCCTGATAGGCGAATTTGCAAAAACTATTGGCGCGAAGTATGAGCTCTCATGAAGCGGAGGAAAGGAATTAATAGAACACCTCTTGTGTGAGTGTCTTTCATTTTGTGGAAGGCGTAAGTAAATTTTAGGGGCATATAGCTTTAGAGTACTGGCGGACCTGGAAAACGTTAACTTAAGCAGTCTGCTAATGTTTTTGAAACAATCTGGTTGGTTCAACAGAAGAAAATAATGGAGAAGGTACAGCGGTTAAAACTAGAAGTGCTCATATGTAATGTGGTATCACAATGGACTGAATAGTCTAAGTGAGCCTGAATCTTGATCGGGCCGCCACTTTAACCTAACCTAACCTAACGCTCTCGATTTTAGTCATGCTCATGTTTTCAAACGCTAAGGTAAATTAGACATAAAAATATGAGTCACGAAATTTTTCGTGAGTCACGGTATTTTTCGTGAGTCACGACACTTCGTGCGTGAGTGTGCGTGACCGTGAGTCGTACAAAACAATATCTTGCGTGAGTGTGCATGAGTAAGATTTATCGGTCGTGAGTGTGCGTGAGCTTGAGTAAAATATTACTCACGTGCACACCTCTACTACCCACATTTAGTTCATACAATTTTTGAAACATACTTGGAATAAATTAAAATTCATTAACATACGCTGAGGAAAGTTTCTTAAAAATTAAAAAAAAAAATGAATTAAAGCGAAATATTTTTTGCCATAAATAGACCTAATCACACTTAAATCTAAGTTAAAGTAATGAAACTATAATTAGGTCTTTTTTATCATTGGGTAAAGGTGTTTGAAATTAAGAAGACATTTTAAGTATCTGTTATAATTTAAATTTTTTGTATTTATTTTTAAGTGAATAGCTCATTATTATATCACAAACAGAGAATAAAATTTCCGTTTTAATGAAAAAGCAAATTATAAAGTTACAAGAAATTTATTTCATCTAAAGGTAAAATGATTAAAAATAAATAAATCATTATACAATAAATAATTGATTGTCATAAACAACAAAATTAATTAAGCTATCTAAATCAATTAAATTTTTATTTGGAACAATTAAAACAAAATTCATTGAAAGTATCAACAAAATCAATTAAACTTTCAATCACTTAGACTTTTTATCTGTGATTGATCATATTATTGTCGTGATTCAAGGAATATTAATTAAAAAATCAATTGATTTCGTGTCTGAATGTAAGAGAGAAGTTCAATACTATGGGTTTACAATGGACTGAATATGGTAAACTAATTGTCATAAAAATGTGAATAAATAATCTTTCATGATTTATAATTCAATCACGAAATTAATTAGTTAAATAGTTTTTTATTTGAAATTGCCAAAAAATAAAATTATTTGAATTAGCCAAAAAATAAAATTGATGAAAAATTTAATTCATTTGTTTGACACATTCAATTAATTTTGTTTTAATTGTTTCAATCAAAAATTTATTTGATATTCGTCGCTAAACTCAACTAATTTTTTAATTGAGACAATCAATTTTTTATTTGGACTTCCTTTTTTCTCCTCCTCCTTTTTCGATTATAACATAATTGTAGGTTTTCTTTGGACTACCAGTATAAATAAATAAACAAATTATTTCTGAGAAATAATTACATTTTTGATTGCAAATTTTCAGTTTCAATTATAACGTCAATTATGTTTTATTTTAATTAAAAAAGTAAAAAAAAAAATCAATCATTATACCCTTCACCACTACTGTGGTACAGGGTATAATAAGTTTGTGCATTTGTATGTAACGCCAAAAAGGAAAAGTCTGAGACCCATCGTTTAGTATACCAATCGTCTTAGAACAAAATTCTGAGTCGATTTAGCGATGTCCGTCTGTCTGTCTGTATATGTAATTTTGTGTGCAAAGTACAGCTCGCAGTTTAAGTCCGATCATCCTCAAATTTGGCACAGCGTTTTACTTTGGCTCAAAGACAATCGCAATTGATTTTGAAAAAAAATTGGTTCAGATTTAGATATAGCTGCCATATATATTTATCACCGATCTGGTCATAATTGACGTATTTATTCTTGAAATTTTTTCTCTCGTAAAATATGCCATCAGCCAAATCGGATCAGATTTAGACATAGCTCCCATATATATTTTTCGTCCGATTTGGACTTATATGGCCTCAAAAGCCAGAGTTTCGCTCTGATTTACTTCAAATTTTGCACAAGGAGTACGTTTAATAGCATCATTAAGTGTGCCAAATTTCGATTTGAAATCGTTTCAGGTTTAGATATAGCTCCCGTATATATCTTTCGACCGATTTAGACTCATATGACCACGGAGGCAAAAGTTATACTCCCATTTAAGTGAAATTTTGCAGAGATAGCAGAATTATTATTCTAAATATGCATATCAAATTTGGTCAAAAACGGTTCAGATTTCGATATAGCTTCCATATATATGTACTCCAGAGTTGAGGAAATATAGTAGAATTTTTCATATTTTAGACCCATTTTCAATAGGATTTTCCTCCAATGGACACGATAGTTTCCACAGAGAATATATTTAATATGCTGTTTAAGTGTGTCTTGTTTGATCAAATTTGGTTCAGATTATACAAATATGACAAAAATATCCACATTTTACACAAAATTTTGTGATGATTTTCCCATATCGTATCCTACACACTATAATGCCAGACTTTCCACAGTTTCCACGGTTTAATTTTAAATGAGGCTATGACTCATGGAAATATCGCCCGACTTGGCCAAATAATATATCACAAGCAACAACTGATCACATATCCTTGTGAAATCGCCACTTTGAAGTAGCAACAAGTATATACGGCCGTAAGTTCGGCCAGGCCGAAGCTTATGTACCCTCCATCATGGATTGCGTAGAAACTTCTTCTAAACACTGCCACCCACAATCGAATTACTTAAGTTGCGGTAACGCTTGCCGATGGCAAGGTATCTTAAAACCTCCTAACACCATCTTCTAAATTGTATGTAAGTCCATACGTGGTATATAATAAATCAAAAAAGATCGATCCAATACGTATATAATTCAGTTTGACAAAGTAGACATAAAATTTTGACAAAATTTTCTACAGAAATAAAATTTTAACAAAATTTTCTATAGAAATAAAATTTTTACAAAATTTTCTACAGAAATAAAAATTTTGACAAACTTTTCTATAGAAAGAAAATTTTGACAAAAATTTCTACAGAAATAAAATTTTAACAAAATTTTCTATAGAAATAAACTTTTGACAAAATTTTCTATAGAAATAAAATCTTGGTAGATTATTTTTGACTCGAGTGGCAACCATATGAACCGAATAAAATTTGAACAAAATTTTTTATAGAAATAAAATTTTGACAAAATTTTCTATAGAAATAAAATTTTGACAATGATGAAAATTTTATTATGAACCGAATAAAATTTTAACAAAACTTTCTCTAGAAATAAAATTTTGACAAAATTTTCTATAGAAATAAAATTTTGATAGATTATTTTTGGCTCTAGTGGCAACCATGATTATGAACCGATATGGACCAATTTTGGTATTATTGTTAGCGACCATATACTAACACCACGTGCCTAATTTGAACCGGATCGGATGAATTTTGCTCCTCCAAGAGGCTCCGGAGGTCAAATCTGGAGAATGTTTTATATGGGGGCCATTAGCGTAGCTAGACAATTTTCCTAGGGGGGCTATAGCCCCCATAGCTAAAAATTTATATTTCATTTATTTATATTTCAATTAATGTTTTATTTCATAAAAATTAATAAAAAAAATTAGACATCAAAATAACTCGAAAATTAATTTATAATAAAGCAAGTAAAAGTAGTTCCACACATTTCCCAGGAAAAAAATTTGGAAGTTCTTCCAAAGACACAACTTTAAAAGCACTTCCAGAAGATGTACTCCCAATGATGTTCTTTATTTTAACTACTCAGGAAGTTCTTTAAATTAAATTTTTTATAACTGGGTTTTTTCATACTTTTAATGGGAAATTTTAACTTTTTTGTTTCAAATACCTTAAAAACGAAGTAAGAATTCATAATATGGTACAAATAATTTGAATTTTGTCAAAAAAAATTTTAAATCCAATCTGAAAAACTTGTGAATTTTTAAAAATATTTGAGGTCAAACGTTTCCGACAAGCATTAGAATCCATTAAAAATTATAAAAATTATTTATTTGACAAAATATAACAGAATTTTTTAATTTACATTCAAAACATTGAATTCGGATCACACCTAAAGAAGTGATGCAAATTCAGTGCAACGGCTGTTGAAATGGAGGACTTCCGTCCTATGACAAGCCCATGTTAAATTCATCCCTTCTTCGCCAATTGTGCACCACTTCCGGATCCAAAAAGATAATTTTCATTACTTTTTTGGCGACGCTTTTTTGGCTGGGCTTGTTTATTTTTTATAAAAATGGAAAATCGTAAATAGGTTTTCAAATTCTGGGGGGGGCTAAAATTTTTCTGGGGGGGTCTAAGCCCCCTCCCCAGAGGCCTTCCTACGCTTATGATGGGGGCTATATATAATTATGGACTGATATGGACCAATTCTGGCACGGCTGTTAAATATCATATACTAACACCATGTTCCAAATTACAACCGGATTGGATGAAATTTGCTTCTCTTGGAGACTTCGCAAGCCAAATCTGGGGATCGGTTTATATGGGGGCTATATATAATTATGAACCGATGTGGACCAATTTTTGCATGATTGTTAGAGACCATATACCAATATCATGTACTAAATTTCAGGCGGATCGGATGAAATTTGCTTCTCTTTGAGGCTCCGCAACCCAAATCTGGGGATCGGTTTATATGGGCGCCATATATAATTATGGACCGATGTGGACCAATTTTTGCACGGTTGTTAGAGACCATATACCAATACCATGTACCAAATTTCAGCCGGATCGGATGCAATTTGCTCCCCTTTGAGGCTTCGCAAGTCAAATCTGGAGATCGGGTTATATGGGGTCTATATATAATTATGGACCGATGTAGTCCAATTTTTGCATGGTTGTTAGAGACCATATACCAACATCATGTACCAAATTTCAGCCGGATCGGATGAAATTTGCTTCTCTTTGAGGCTCCGCAAGCCAAATCTGTGAATCGGTTTATATGGGGGCTATATATAATTATGGACCGATGTGGACCAATTTTTGCATGATTGTTAGAGACCATATACCAACACCATGCACCAACTTTCAGCCGGATCGGATGAAATATGATTCTCTTAGCGGCTCCACAAGCCAAATCTGGGGATCGGTTTATATGGGGGCTATATATAATTATAGACCAATGCGGACCAATTTTTGCATGATTGTTAGAGACCATATACCAACACCATGTACCAAATTTCAGCCGGATCGGATGAAATATGCTTCTCTTTTAGGCTCCGCAAGCCAAATCTGGAGATCGGTTTATATGGGGGCTATATATAATTATGGACCGATGTTGACCAATTTTTGCATGGTTATTAGAGACCATATACCAACACCATATACCAAATTTCAGCCGGATCGGATGAAATATGCTTCTGTTAGAGGCTCCACAAGCCAAATCTGAGGGTCCCTTTATATGGGGGCTATACGTATAAGTGGACCGATATGGCCCATTTTCAATACCATCCGACCTACATCGATAACAACTACTTGTGCCAAGTTTCAAGTCGATAGCTTCTTTCGTTCGGAAGTTAGCGTGATTTCAACAGACGGACGGACGGACGGACATGCTTAGATCGACTCAGAATTTCACCACGACCCAGAATATATATACTTTATGGGGTCTTAGAGCAATATTTCGATGTGTTACAAACGGAATGACAAAGTTAATATATCCCCATCCTATGATGGAGGGTATAAAAATTGTAAATATTACTCAAATTTCCCTATATCTCGAATACATATGTATCATCCAATAAATCATAAATGCTCTTTTGTACGATTGCATTAAAATTGCTCTAGCTTTATATTTCCCATATTTTTTAATAACATTGTGTTTCATCCCAGGGCGTTAGCCAATTTCAATTTTAATTCTAGAGATTTTGTAGAAGTACAAAAAGATATAAATATTTGTATATGAGAATATAAACCTTCATAATAACTCCCAACAAATTTGAAGGAGCTGAGATGGTAACACAAATTTTGGTCTACATAGTGGTGAAGGGTATTATATAGTCGGCCCCGCCCGACTTTAGACTTTACTTACTTGTTTTCTTAAGTGACTTTATTTGTTAGTTTGAGCAAAAAGTTATGTGTCAGTTAATTTTTTAATTAATTAAGTTTTCAGTTTCAATCAATCTTTTAATTGATAATATTTTGGTTATAATTTCTTTCTGTGTAGAAACTCACTGGCATTCGAATTCTTGAACATTGTTTAAACCCGTTTTACAACGTTCTTTTTTGTAAATATTAGATAGATGTGCAAAACCTTTTTGCCAACGATTCTTATCCATTTCGCAGTCAATATTACAATCGCAATTAATTTGTATTCATATCTTGTTTTGTTTTCTTCTTTTTCGCAGACTTGCTTCGTTCAGGTGCGCAAGAAAGAGCCGCCACATCCTATACGTATCGCAAAAACTATTGATGTAATTGCTAGGATTACATTTCCGACAGCCTATGCCATCTTCTTAATCTTCTTCTTTGTACACTATAAAGGATTTTCATAAAATTAACAACAACAACAACAATACTAATAATGAAACAAACAGAAACAAAAGCATAAATCCTCTATATAAACAAACAACAACAACAAGCAAAAAAGACAAAAATCAATTACAACACGAATTGACCGCACTCCCAAAAAATACAAAACAGATACAGTGACTATCCAACCTTGTGGTATGGTCCTTCTATTGCAAATACTCAATCGGAAATCACCGGCAGGACTCCTATCTCCAGACCATAACAGAGCAACAAAACTAATAACAAAAGGGCCAACAGCAGTAGCGACAACAAATAACTGAGATTGGAAATCTGAATACAACGAAGTGGGATTTCAAAACGACAACAATGGGCAAAAGTTTTTCGAAGCATGCAAATGAATTCCATTTTCGATTGCATAACGAGATTTCTTGTACAATTATTTTGTTGAACATAACACACACACACTCACTCACACAACTAGCAACATGAAAGGGACAACCAGGAAAATTTATATAAAAGCTGGCTTTCAAGTAAATTAACTTATAAATTTATACAAAAACAAAAACAAAAAAGTAATTAGCCTTTTCATAAAATGTAATTAATGCAAACTTCAAAATTTTATTGACCAAAGAATCGCGTTTAAAATCTATTGTCACTTAAATTTATTTAAATTAAATAAAAATATATTGGATAGCTACAGTTCACTGTAAGCTACATTAAAATATATAATGAACTACCCCAAACCATTTTTTTAAGATTAAGGTTAAGGTACCTGAGAATGATGTTGCCGAGACGAGTCGTTTATTTTAGCCGACGCCAACGAGTTGAAGGCAGTCGCCGCTACCACCGATATGTCGCCTTATCTCGTCTAAAATGTAGCCGCCAATTAATGAAAATATGTTTATTAAAATTCGAATACTTGATTATAATTGTGGTAATTGTAGCAAAACTAAATTGTTTATCCAAACTAATTCTATACAAGTGTATGCAGCAGTAAGTTCGACCAGGCCGAATCTTAAATACCCACCACCATGAATCAAATTTTATAGTTTCCTTTGAAATTTAAAGGGGGTTTGATGACAGATATTCTCCCAAGCAGAGCAGTTCAACAAGTACACTTTCCGAAGATAAATTTTAAGATTTTGCCTATGAAGACTATATCAAATTCTGGATTTATAAGAATAATTTTTGTTTGAGTTTTAGAGGAATCATTAACGTCAAGAAAATGATGAAAACCAGCCTTGATTTGTAATCTAAAATCTGTGGATTTTCACCCCCATTATTTAAATGATTACGAGAAGTAAAATCTGGAAATTTTGCATACAGTTTGAAGCAATTTTCATAATCAGTGCGCCTTCTATACCCTCAAGAAGTGAAATCGGTCTATATAAAGGCCTACCAAATGCACCGATAAAAACTAAATCGGATACACATTTGTTTGAGTCTAAAATACAATTTAAGGCAAATCGTATAAAAACTATGGTTTCTAGAAACCCAAGGAGTTAAATCGGGAGATCGGTATTATGGGGCTATACTAAAGCATGCACCGATACTCACCGTTTCGGCACACCTCTGTATGGTTCTAAAATACTTATAGATTTCAAATTTCAGGCAAAATAAAAACTACGGTTTCTAGAATCCCAAACATTAAAATCATTTCTTGCACACCTATTTATAGTCCTAAAAACCTCCAGATTTTAAATTTCAGGCAAATTGGACAACAACTATGGTTTCTACAAGCCCAAAAAGTAAAATCGGGGATCGGTCTATATGGGGGCTATACTAAAACATTGAGCGATATGCACCTCTTTATGGTCGTAAATAATTCTAGATTTCAAATTTCGTGCAAATTGGATAGAAACTACGATTACGATCGGTCTATATGGGGGATATATCAAAACAAGGTCCACTACACGCCATTTTCGGCACACTTATTTGTGGTTCTACAATACTTTTAGATTTCCAATTTCAGGCAAATTGGATAAAAACTACGGATTCTATAAGCCCAAGAAGTAAAATCAGGAGATCGGTCTATATGGGAGCTATACCAAAACATGGACCGATACTCACCGTTTTTGGCACACCTCTTAATGGTCCTAAAATACCTCCAGATTTCAAATCTCAGACAAATTGGATGAAAACTACGGATTGTAGAAGCCAAGAAGTAAAATCGGGAGATAGGTCTATATGGGGGCTATACCAAAACATGAACCAATACTCACCATTTGTGGCACACCTCTTTGTGGTCCTAAAATACCTCTGGATTTTCAATTTCAGGCAAATTGGATAAAAACTACGGATTCTAGAAGCCCAAAAAATAAAATCGAGAGATCGGTCTATATGGAGGCTATAACAAAACATGAACCGATACTCATATCGATATTTCGATGTGTTACAAACGGAATGACAAACTTATTATACCCCCGTCACCATTATATAGTGGTGGGTATAAAAATCAGCAGCAGAGATACACAAAATTAAAATTTAATTGCCAGATTGATTGTTCAATTAACCCCATAGCGGTTCGTCTTGCTTGAATTTGAGATTGTAATGGATAATTGGCAGGAGCCGAATAGACAAATTCGTATCGGCTCAGTATTCAAGCAGGGCTCCACGAAATAACGCCCCAATTAAATAAAACTCCAAAGACAAAATGAAATAGATCTCCAAATGTTTAGACAAATAGCAAAAATAAATATCGTTTTCTTGGGCCCTTGTTTCAGTTTTAGGATTGGAATTTTATTTCATAATTTAATAACTCCAAATACAAAAATTAAATAAAATCCCAAAAAATATATTTGGAACATTATTTTTACATTTTTGCCGTATAAATAAATCATGGAAATCATCGCATTTATCTCTCCGAACGAAACTAAATATACCCAACGCGTGCGTCAAATCTATATTGCTATACATTGCTATACAGAAGTGAAACTTGGTTGTTATCAAAAATGACTGCGTATTATTAGCCGTATATTTTGGTCGAACAAAATACAAATATGGAATTGTGGAAAACGAACGAAGAACCTATTGAACGCCAAATTACAAAGGGAAAATGGAAATGGATAGGCCACACACTTAGAAAAGGTCCTGAGAGCATAGCCAAATCCGCCCTTGATTGGAGTCCTCAAGGCTCCAGACGATCTGGCCGTCCCAGAAATACGTGGTGCAGAACTGTTGTACTGGAAATAAGAAAAAATTAAAAAGACATGGGAAGAAATTAAAACCATCAGTAGAATACAATGGAATTTTCTTGTAAATGCCCTATGTTCCCAAGTGGAATGAATAAAGGAATAAAAAAAAAGTATTTTTACAAGATTAAAATTACAAGATTTTTACGATATCAATGAATGAATGAACGCTGATGATTCATAAACCATGAATTACGAAATAATTTTGGGGGCAAGAAGAACAGCAAACTTGTTTATGTTCCAGATATTTTCGGTACACTTTTATTATAACATATATTTTATAATGACTTTTTATAGATGAGTATCGATAGTATTCGGAAAGAGACTATACGAAACTGTGTACAATTTGGTAGTTCAATCAAGCATCCATATTGTATCTAGTTATTCCTAATGTGGGTTATTTGAATTCGACTGAATTAGTTTTTTGGTGTAGATAAAACGTTATTTTTAAAGTCTGAAAGTTTTGTTTTCTTTTCAAAATGTTGGGGTGTTAATTCATATACAGTTGGGGCATTATTTCATATCTTGGGACTTTACTTCATATCGTGATGTGGGGATTTATTCATTGTGGAAAATACCCCATTTTTGGCATTATTTCATATTCTCCTTGGTACGTCATTTCATTGAGCCATCAAGACCAAATGGCACGTTCTCTTGAATCCACTTATGGTTTTTATCAACCAATTCGGGCCACGATAGCGAACATCATTCACAATAACTGCAATGGCGTTTCTTTCCACTGGCTCACAATATTGATGTCACTCAGTCTTTCGATGATGTGCCGAATTATAACACCCTTTAGCTCGTCATTAAAAAAAAACGAAAAAGTTCAATGGTGTCAAATCACATGCTCTTGGAATCGTCACCACGTGAGTAAATGCAACCAGTTTTTCGCCAAAAGTGTCTTTTTTGACTAGTATGGTCCACATTTTTTATCAACCAATTCGGGACATAAAAAGTTTGATGCCATGTCACGCTAACAAACACCATTCACAATAACATCATAGACGAGGTACACTGTGTACATTTTGATTTGAGCTCCCATTTTATATCTGTCCACAATAACAGTGGATTTCCAATTACAGAAAAAAATAATGTGTGCCAATTTCCATGCCTGCATCACCTTTTTTGGAGACTTCAGAGCTGCAGGCAGATGCCAAATATCAGGCATACAGCTCCATTATTAAAGGCTCTGGCGAGACTACAAAAAGACAGACGGACATTGCTAGGACATCATTTTAGAATTTCACCTCATTCTATGGTGGTGAATATAAAAACGACCCTAGTGTGTACTTAAGTACTCATTTTTCAAGTACATCCAAAAATTTTTTTCTACAGATGTACTAACAGCCTGTTTCTGTATGTCGAACGAGCTCTATCGATCGACTGAAATAGAGACAAACAGCTGAATTTATAACCAAAAATCAGCTGTTTCTGTGCATTTCAGTCGATCGATAGAGCTCGTTCGACCATAGACCAAGAAAATATAGAGACATACCTTGATAATTCACCATGGTTTTGTTTATTTGTAGTGCGCAGTCATTCCACTTAATTGCGCAGTCAAGTGACTCAATTTATTTTTGGAAAACGAGAATAACCGTATAAATTAGTCAATTTGCATTACAAAAAAGGTGTGGATGAATAGTATTTTATAAACTTTCACAATATTTGGTGTTTCAACGAGAGAACAAAGGAAAGAAAACAAATTAAAGCCAAATTAAAAAATCACTCAATTGCAGACGAGAAAGAGCCATCTACGGTGTGCAGACAAACTACAGCGCTGTGAATTAACTTTCGTTGTCTATACCTTCCTTGGTCTATGGTTCGACATACAGAAACAGGCTGTAAATGTTAATTTTGACGACGTTCTTTTGATGAAATATATATACAAAAATTATTACTTTATTTTAGCACCAAATTAATTTGTTACTGCGAATTAAACAAAGAAAAAGTGTCTTTAACTAAGCAGCATTACATGAGATTTGCTAATGGGAAGTCAATGCAGAGGATGCTTAAAAATATGACATCCGCTCTACCACAAGCCCATGTAAAATTATATCATATCCCTTTAATTTTTTTTGGAGAGATATGAACAAAATAAATAAGAAAATGTAAAGATTCATTTGCAAACAATTTTAGTTTTATGGCAAACAAGAATACACCGAGGTACTACAGCTTTATTAAGTCAGCTTTTTTTATAAGTATAAATTTTCCTTGGATGTCTTTCAAAATACAAATCCCCCTATGCACATATTCACTTATACATATACCTACGTAAATGCATACATTCATATATAACCTCACAAAAAAAAATTAAATATTAATTTTCATTTAAGCTCAAAATAGATATTTATTTATACATCTTAATTTTTGTTAGAGCAAAAGAATAAAAATTTAAACCCCCTAAACAAAATATAATTCAATGCACTTAATCTAAATAAAACTTTCACAAGAAAGAAAAAACCAATTGAAGAAAGAAAAATAAAATGTTCTTAAAAATATATTATAAATATTACAATTCTAAGCATAATTAAAAAAGACCCCTCCCCCCCTCAAAAAAAACTGAAACAAAGGGAAACACAAACATCGTGATAGAAAATTATTATGATAAACGTAAAAAATAAACTAACAAATTATACATATATAAATAAATTGAATAAAATAAAATGAAATGGAAATGGAAATGGAATAAGAAATTCAAATAAAGTTATTATAAATAAATACAGATGACAGATATCCATCAAAGCATACACTCGTACATACATAATGACATGCATATACATACGTACATACATATATAATAAAACTTTGATTCATGGATTTTGTTTCATTTTTCAAACCATGACCACAGCGATTAAATAGGATTAAACTAAACAAAAAAGAAATTACAAATAACAACAAGAAAAAACATTAATAATTAATAAAAAAAAAAACATCCAAAAAGCGTTTAAATTTAATTAATATTTTTGACTGCCTTTTTTAAAAATGATAAAAAAAAAAACAAATAATAGAACAATTACATTATGAAAATAATGAAGAACAACAACAAAAATATGAAAATTATTATTATAATTCTAATTACTAAAATAAATTAAAAACAAAGTACCATAGTAAAATTGCTAAATGTAATTGAAAAAAAAAAACAAAGAAATGGCCACAACAACAACAATAATGCATGTTAAAAATGTCAAGCACACTAACACTTAAACATATAACTCCACTGATGGAATAATGGCTTTAAAACCATCTTTTGAATATTTGCTGTTATTAATTATTTTTATTTATTTATTTAAGTATTTATTCAATAATCTTTAAGTATGATGTGTTTTTAAATTTATTATATTCTGTTTAAATAAATAAAGCACTTGTCTAGTCATTTCAGTGTTGTTTCTTTTTATTAATCTTCAAAAGTCTCTTCGTAATTTAATTGTGAGGTGAGTTTTGCAATATTTCTTATTTATATAGAGCTAGGGTAATTTTCTGATTATAAAATTATAACTGGTTTTACGACTTGCTATTATTTAGTCTCTATAGGACAGCTGATCGGACACATCGAAAAAAGTAAGATATTTTACGGGAAAAATGAAACGAAAATTTAACAAAATTATATGACATATTTTAAGATTTCCACACTCAAAGAACAGGGAACACATTATAAATAATAATAATAATATTTTTCCAATATAAAGAAGTTTCCTTTACTTTAATAAATTGTTGTGCACGTTCGTTAATTGAAAAATAAAAAACTTTTACTCAAATGAAGCATAGAGATTAACTAAATTAATTACAGAATTTCTTAAAATTTATACTACAAATGTACCTAAGTTCATATTGCGATAAAGACATTTTTGCAATTTGGAACTCCAATTTTTTCCTTACAACTGGAAATTTTGTTTAACAAGTGAAACAAATTAATAAAGTCTAAAATATTTTCTTGAAGTAGTCGACAAATATATATTTATTTTTGTGATATCGGGTTTTTAATACACTTTAAACATTTCTACAATTAACCTACATTTTCTTTCCAGATGGAAAAACATACGTTGTTAAAACAATGACATTTAATGACTTTTTGAACAACATTTTCAGTTAAATTAGTTATATAAAAAAAAATTCCTTCCTAAATCGAAGTAATGAAATACTTTTTAATTTAAATATTTTTTATATATTTTATGTTATAACTCATTTAAGAGTTAACATTAATCCACAGGTTTTGTAAATAAAAAACTTAAACAATATTCAATCTTTACAAGGAACTAATTCAAGTATTTATGGAAAATAAAAATAAACTTAATATGTTATTCAGATTGTAGAATGGAATGGAAAAAATAGACAAGTATGTTTACGACTAATCACTATCTACAATGTAGCTGGTTGCACCCTTTTTCTTTAAGGACTGGTTTTTATAATGCAAATTTTTGTACCAATCGCACACCCAGAGAAGGTATATGATCACCTCAAACATGTTTTAAGAGCAAAATGTTATTTTTGGGTGATGACCATGTAACATGGTTTTCGCAACCATGTTATTTTCTCGGAAATCATGTTTTTTATTTCGGCAAGCAGGTTATATTTGACGAGAAAATCACATTTTAGTGACAAACATGTTACATGGTCACCATACAAAAATAACATTTTGCTCTTGAAACATGTTTGAGGTGATCATATTCCTTCTCTGCGTGCACTTGCTGAAGTAATTATTTAAGTTCATTTTATTCCCATACACGGTACATAGAGCTTCTGAAAATAAAAATAATACTTTTGTCCGAATCAAGTGAGAGAATGACTTATTCGAATACATACGGTATATTGTCTTCATAAACTTTGAAAAGTCCAGAAATCTTTCTCCCCTGCTGCCCATAAACGTTATAGTCTAATAAAAGTTGTATATCCATAAAATATTTGATCAATTTTGGAAATTGTTCTCTTCACAAAATATGTTTATTTGTTGCAAACTATGGAGTAAAATTATATAACACCATTCGCTTTGTTTTTGTTTTCCCCATTTACAAATGACGCAATGCACACACAGTTTATATATTATTTAACAAATAAATAAATGCTCTCAATGTATTAAAGCAACAAACACGCGCGGTAACGATCAATCCACTCGACTTTCACACTGTAACTAAAATCACAACGCTCATTTTTTACTCGTCATCCAATCCTCGGCAAAAATATGAAATTAATACTCGCTTACTTTAGTGCAACTAAGTAAATGAAATTGGATGCACTAAACGACTTCGTGTCTGAAATGATGCGAACTCTGACAAAATGTTGGCTTCGCACTAAATAGTCTCTCGCTTACTTAATTTGTCAAAATCAGCACTTGTTTAATTTTCCTTCTAGATTTTTTTTATACCCACCACCATAGGATAGGGGTATATTAACTTTGTCATTCCGTTTGTAACACATCGAAATATTGCTCTAAGACCCCATAAAGTATATATATTCTGGGTCGTGGTGAAATTCTGAGTCGATCTGAGCATGTCCGTCCGTCCGTATGTTGAAATCACGCTAACTTCCGAACGAAAAAAGCTATCGACTTGAAACTTGGCACAAGTAACTATGAAAAAATTGGTCCACATCGGTCAATAATTATATTTAACCCCCAAATAAAAATCGGGGGATCGGATTTGGCTTGCGGAGCCTCTAAGAGAAGCAAATTTCATCCGATCCGGCTGAAATTTGGTACATGGTGTTAATATATGGCCTCAAACATCCATGCAAAAATTAGTCGAAATCGGTGCATAATTATATAAAGGGTGATACGGTCAAAATTTGGTCAAGGGAAAACGCGTGTAAATCGGTGAAATCGTTTATTTAAAAAATCAAATTAAATTTCTTTTTCAAGTTCAATTAGTATAAAATTCAGGAAAAATATTCAGTTAGGCTTTCGCTTTTCCAAATCCGAATTGCCGGGCCTCACGCTTGACGCCTGCAATCAGATTTTGTACAGCCACCTTGACCACCTTCTTCGCCGCAGAAAGCCAGTTTGCCTTGAACTGCTGCTCGTCCTTAGCAGTTTTTTGGTCTTCTTTAGGTTCCGCTTGACAATAGCCCAGTATTTCTCAATTGGGCGGAGCTCTGGCGTGTTGGGAGGGTTCTTGTCCTTGGGAACCACCTGCACGTTGTTGGCGGCGTACCACTCCATGGCCTTTTTACCGTAATGGCAAGATGCCAAATCCGGCCAAAACAGTACGGAACAACCGTGTTTCTTCAGGAAAGGCAGCAGACGTTTATTCAAACACTCTTTCACGTAAATTTCTTGGTTGACAGTCCCGGAAGCTATGAAAATGCTGCTTTTCAAGCCACAGGTACAGATGGCTTGCCAAACCAGATATTTCTTTGCGAACTTTGACAGTTTTATGTGCTTGAAAATATGTGCTACCTTTCCCCTTCCTTTTTCCGTTAAAACTCCTGTCCCGGAAGCTGCTTGTAGTCGGCTTTGACGTAGGTTTCGTCGTCCATTACCACGCAGTCAAACTTCGTCAGCATCGTCGTGTACAGCCTCCGGGATCGCGCTTTGGCCGTCGTATTTTGTTTATCATCGCGATTTGGAGTCACTACCTTCTTGTAAGTCGATAGTCCGGCTCGTTTTTTGGCTCGATGCACGGTTGTAGACGATACACCCAGCTTATTTGCGGCATCTCGGAGAGAGAGGTTAGGGTTTCGCTTGAAACTACCGGCAACTCTCTTTGTCGTCTCAGCGGCTTCCGGTTTTCGATTTCCCCCCGATCCAGACTTCCTGGCTGTCGACAAACGTTCCCCAAACACTTTAATTACATTTGTAACGGTTGATTTGGCAACTTTTAGCGATTTTGCCAGCTTTGCGTGCGAGTAGCTCGGATTTTCGCGATGCGCGAGCAAAATTTTGATACGCTGCTCTTCTTGCTTGGACGGCATTTTGACAACTGAAGAGTGAATTCCAAAATCAAAATAGGAGCAACATTCTACACACACACACCTTCAAAATGAGGGGTGTTCAGGTTTTTTAAATGCAAAATTGAAAGAAATACGGCATGTTTATATTGATCAAATTTTGACCGTATCACCCTTTATAACCCCCATATAAACCGATCCACAGATTTGACCTTCGGAGCCCCTTGGAAGAACAACATTCATCCGATTCGGTTGAAATTTGGTACGTGATGTTAGTATATGGTATCCAACAACTATGCAGGAATTGGTTCATATCAGCCCATAATTATATATAGCCCCCATATAAACCGATCCCCAGATTTGACCTCCGGTGCCTTTTGGAGAAGCAAAATTCATCCGATCTGGATGAAATTTGGTAAGTGGTGGTAGTATATGATATTTAACAGCCATGCCAAAAGTGGTCCACGGCCGTATATACTTGTTTCTTTCCAAGTTTTTATGCTTAATGACGATAAAATTAATACTGAATAAACAGCGCCGAAAATTACTGCTTACAGTATACAGTGATCTTTTGTACTGCTTCCAAATTTATGAAAATTTTTTGCTGGCTAATGTAATTAAAAACATAACAACTTCCACTCATTTTCTTAACTGAACTTTAATTTAATAAAACATTTGATTGTGTCAAAGAATTTTTTAATTGATTGCTTTTTCAACTTTAGTCAACTTTTGGAATTTGGAAATATTTTGGCAATATTTTTCTCTGTGAAGTCAAATGCAACATCAGCAACTATAAAATTTTATCTGTGTACAAAACTTTTGCTAACGGACGGATGTTGTACAAATCAGAAAATTGACGATTTTCATGTACAATTATTAATATACCGTCATAGCAAGTAACATCTCTAAAAAAAATTACTCTTCGGACTTGTCACTTTTGTGACATTGTAATAACAGTTGCGACTGGAAACCCAAACGAATGAATAGTTCTATTCGCGTACTCAATAACGAAATTACTGTAAGTCGTTCGTTTACTCCATGTTCCAGAGACGAATCGCATTGATGAGAATTGCCACTCTGATATAACATGTCTATAGCGTAATTGGATTAAATTACTAGTTCTATTTGATGCACTAAAGCATATTATTTTAAACAGATGATACGATTCTTATGTAGATATACTAAGACAATAATTTTCAGGTAGTTTTCAATATTTATGAACCTCCAAAATTTTGGTGGAAAACGGCGTTATGTGGGCATTCCAGTTGATGCCAAAAAGATATCCTGTGATTGCGTTTAATGAAATATTCAATTTTCGTTTGCTCTTGGCATCATAACTAGGAAAGAGTTCAAACCCATACCTTAGGAGCGGATTAAGAGAGATTTCGCTGTGAGTTTAATTTTCAATGCTAAATATTTCTGTGCTTTCCAAAGAGTTGTCAAGGTGGCAAATGTCCTACCACAAATCATAGTTATACGATAAGAACATGTTAAAGAATCATTAAACAAAATCCCAAGATTCATGTACTTTCTAGCAATCCCAATAGTTTTATTTATCTGTATGTACGTAAAGAGTAAGTGATAACACGTCTTTGGATTACCAGGCAATTTGATTTCTTTGGATCAAGGGACAAGCTATATATACTCAGACAGTCAACCTGCAATAAAATCCTTGGACCATGTGACTCGAAAAATGTCATCAACTGCCGCAAATATCTCAATGAGATGGCTGAGCAGTACAATCTTTTCCTTATATGGGTACCAGGTCAAAGGAAAATACCAGGGAACGGCGAAGCGGATGAGTTAGCAAGGCTAGGAACTACCTTGCATGTGCTTGAAGATAAATTGTAAATTTAACTAGCCGAGACACAAAGCAGGTAGTTTTTGCCTGCGCACCTAATGGGTTAATTACAATTTGGGGAGATAAAATGTTTAATAAAATTCAGCACTTTCCAATATGGACAAACTAACTTTTAAAATATAGCAGCAAAACTAACATTTCTGGAATGCTTTCGATAATAAAAACAACTTGCGTTTATAGTGCTCTTCAAGATCGTTCGTTCAATGCCAAAATATATTGCGCAAATATATTGGAAAGTGCTGAATTTTATTAAATGTTTTATCTCCAAAAATTGTAATTAACCCATTAGGTGCGCAGGCAAAAACTACCTGGTTTGTGTCTCGGCTAGTTAAATATGTTAATTAGTTAATTTATTATTGGTCCAGAGTAGTCAAAATATATATAACAATTTTTTGGTCGCCTTAGCATAACTCAATTAACCCATTCGGTGCGCAGCTAAATCTGTCTGGTTTGTGTCTTAGCAATTTACAATTTATCTTCACGCACATACTCCACAGATAGAAAGCTTCTAAGGCCATCAAAATTACTTACACATTCGAAATTGAAAGATGATTCTATAGCAGTATTCGCAGAAGACATTTAGAAGGTGGTAACATTTCGTTTAGGGAATCAAGATTGATAGATGGATCAACCGTTCCACTAGATTTGCCAATACCAATATTTAGAGGCGACCAAGTCTGTAGCGACCCTGGAGCATTCGCAATATTGTTTAAACAAAACATTGAGACAATAATATTCCAATGACATTCTATGTACAATTCGCATGTTATTAACATGATAGAATTCCAATGATTAAATTAAACTCAAATAAAAAGTTAATTTTACAATGTCCGTCCGTCTGTTGAAATCATGCTAATTACGTATCCGAACGAAACAAGCTATCGACTTGAAACTTGGCACAAGTAGTTGTTATTGATGTAGGTCGGATGGTATTGCAATTGGGCCATATCGGTCCACTTTTACGTATAGCCCCATATAAACGGACGCCCAGATTTGGCTTGCGGAGCCTCTAAGAGAAGCATATTTCATCCGATCTGGCTGAAATTTGGTACTTGGTGTTAGTATATGGTCCCTAACATCCCTGGGAAAATTGGTCCACATCGGTCCATAATTATATATAGCCCCCATATAAACCGATCCCCAGATTTGGCTTGCGGAGCCTCTAAGAGAAGCAAATTTCATCCGACATGGTGTTAGTATAGGGTCTCTAACAGTTAAGAAAAAATTGGTCCATAATTATAAAGGGTGACTCTTTTGAGGTTAGGATTTTCATGCATTAGTATTTGACAGATCACGTGGGATTTCAGACATGGTGTCAAAGAGAAAGATGCTCAGTATGCTTTGACATTTCATCATGAATAGACTTACTAACGAGCCACAACGTCGAATTTTCTGTGAATGGGCCCTAGAAAAGTTGGCAGAAAATCCGCTTTTTTATCGACAAATTTTGTTCAGCGATGAGGCTCATTTCTGGTTGAATGGCTACGTAAATAAGCAAAATTGCCGCATTTGGAGTGAAGAGCAACCAGAAGCCGTTCAAGAACTGCCCATGCATCCCGAAAAATGCACTGTTTGGTGTGGTTTGTACGCTGGTGGAATCATTGGACCGTATTTTTTCAAAGATGCTGTTGGACGCAACGTTACGGTGAATGGCGATCGCTATCGTTCGATGCTAACAAACTTTTTGTTGCCAAAAATGGAAGAACTGAACTTGGTTGACATGTGGTTTCAACAAGATGGCGCTACATGCCACACAGCTCGCGATTCTATGGCCATTTTGAGGGAAAACTTCGGAGAACAATTCATCTCAAGAAATGGACCGGTAAGTTGGCCACCAAGATCATGCGATTTGACGCCTTTAGACTATTTTTTGTGGGGCTACGTCAAGTCTAAAGTCTACAGAAATAAGCCAGCAACTATTCCAGCTTTGGAAGACAACATTTCCGAAGAAATTCGGGCTATTCCGGCCGAAATGCTCGAAAAAGTTGCCCAAAATTGGACTTTCCGAATGGACCACCTAAGACGCAGCCGCGGTCAACATTTAAATGAAATTATCTTCAAAAAGTAAATGTCATGGACCAATCTAACGTTTCAAATAAAGAACCGATGAGATTTTGCAAATTTTATGCGTTTTTTTTTTAAAAAAAGTTATCAAGCTCTTAACAAATCACCCTTTATATAGTCCCCATATAAAGCGATCCTCAAATTTGACCTCCGGTGCCTTTTGGAGGAGCATATTTCATCCGATCCGGTTGAAATTTGGTACGTAGTGTAAGTATATAGTCTGTAATAACCATGCAAAAATTGGTCCGCATAGGTCCATAATTATATATAGCCCCCATATAAAACGGTCCCCAGATTTGGCTTCCGGAGCCTCTACGAGAAGCATATTTTATCCGATCCGGTTTAGGTTTGGTACGTGGAGTTAGTATATGGTCTTTAACAACCATGCCAAAAATTGGTCCATATCGGTCGATAAACATATATAGCCCCCATATAAACCAATCCCCAGATTTGTTTTTGAAGCCTCTTGGAGGAGCAAATTTCATCCGATTCAGTTGAAATTGGTTGTTTTGTGTAACTATATGGACACTAACAACCATACAAAATTTAGTCCATATCGGTCCAGAATTATATATAGCCCCCATATAAACTGGTCTCCAGATTTGACCTCAGGAGCCTTTTGGAGAAGTAAAATTCATCCGATCCGGTTGAAATTTGGTACGTGGTGTTATTATATTTAAGTATATATTTAACAACCATACAAAAATTGGTACATATCGGTCCTCTTGGAGCAGCAAATCCGATTCAGTTGAAATTTGGTACATTGTGCTAGTATATGGCTGCTAACAACCATGCGAAACTAGGTCCATATCGGTCTATAGTTATATATAGCCCTCAGATAAATCGATGCCCAATCACACAAAAATTGGTCCATATCGGTTCATAATTGTATATAGCCCCCATATAAAGCGACACCCAAGTATCCGCGCAAAAGTCCATATCGGTTCGTAGTTATTTGTAGACTTACTTATATATACCTTTTGTGTCCAATATATACCACGTATGGACTAACTTAAAAATTAGAAGAGGACGTTAAGAAGTTTTAAGAACCCTTGCCATCGGTAAATATTACCACAACCCAAGTAATTCGATTGTGGATGACAGTCTATAGTAGAAGTTTGTACGCAATCCATGGTACATAAAATTCGGCCGAACTTACGGCCGTATATACTTGTCCAAGTCTAACTTAATAAAAGCATTAACTGACTTAGCAAACGGAACACTTTTTTGGAATCTGTACTGCGGATTTGTGGATATGTTGTCAATAACTGGGTAATATATATACAGCAAAAAATTCCTCTGCAGTTATATTTTCCATAAATAAACTACATAGTAATCATTCAACAGCTACACGGACACAACACAATACCTTTTATCACTTCCTTATTATTCTCCTTTACAATTTATTTCCTCATAATTTAACATTTACTTCTGTTTACTTTACTGTTGCCAAAGCTATTTTTATACCCTCCATCATAGGATGGGGGTATATTAACTTTGTCATTCCGTTTGTAACACATCGAAATATTGCTCTAAGACCCCATAAAGTATATATATTCTGGGTCGTGGTGAAATTCTGAGTCGATCTAAGCATGTCCGTCCGTCCGTCCGTCTGTTGAAATCACGCTAACTTCCGAACGAAACCAACTATCGACTTGAAACTTGGCACAAGTACTTGTTATCGATGTAGGTCGGATGGTATTGAAAATGGGCCATATCGGTCCACTTTTACGTATAGCCCCCATATAAAGGGACCCTCAGATTTGGCTTGTGGAGCCTCTAACAGAAGCATATTTCATCCGATCCGGCTGAAATTTGGTATATGGTGTTGATATATGGTCTCTAACAACCATGCAAAAATTGGTCCACATCGCTCCATAATTATATATAGACCCCATATAAACCGATCTCCAGATTTGGCTTGCGAAGCCTCAAAGAGAAGCAAATTTCATCCGATCCGCCTGAAGTTTGGTACATGATATTGGTATATGGTCTCTAACAACCATGCAAAAATTGGTCCATATTTATATATAGCCCCCATATAAACCGATCTCCAGATTTGACTTGCGGAGCCTAAAAGAGAAGCAAATTTCATCCGATCCGGCTGAAATTTGGTACATGATGTTGGTATATGGTCTCTAACAACTATGCAAAAATTGGTCCATATCGGTCCTTAATTATATATAGCCCCCATATAAACCGATCCCTAGATTTGGCTTGTGGAGCCTCTAAGAGAAGCATACTTCATCCGATCCGGCTGAAATTTGGTACATGATGTTGGTATATGGTCTCTAACAACCATGCAAAAATTGGTCCACATCGCTCCATAATTATATATAGACCCCATATAAACCGATCTCCAGATTTGGCTTGCGAAGCCTCAAAGAGAAGCAAATTTCATCCGATCCGCCTGAAGTTTGGTACATGATATTGGTATATGGTCTCTAACAACCATGCAAAAATTGGTCCACATCGGTCCTTAATTATATATGGCGCCCATATAAACCGATCCCCAGATTTGGCTTGCGAAGTCTCCAAGAGAAGCAAATTTCATCCAATCCGGTTGTAATTTGGAACATGGTGTTAGTATATGATCTTTAACAACCGTGCCAGAATTGGTCCATATCGGTCCATAATTATATATAGCCCCCATATAAAACATTCTCCAGATTTGACCTCCGGAGCCTCTTGGAGGAGCACAATTCATCCAATCCGGTTCAAATTACGCACGTGGTGTTAGTATATGGTCGCTAACAACCATACCAAAATTGGTCCAATCACACAAAAATTGGTCCATATCGGTTCATTTCTATAGAAAATTTTGTCAAAATTTTATGTCTACTTTGTCAAACTGAATTATATACGTATTGGGTCGATCTTTTTTGATTTAATATATACCACGTATGGACTTACATACAATTTAGAAGATGGTGTTAGGAGGTTTTAAGATACCTTGCCATCGGCAAGCGTTACCGCAACTTAAGTAATTCGATTATGGATGGCAGTGTTTAGATGAAGTTTCTACGCAATCCATGATGGAGGGTACATAACTTCGGCCTGGCCGAACTTACGGCCGTATATACTTGTTATACCCTAAGCCACATAGTGGTCAGGGTATAATAAGTTTGATCGGCCATAAAATATATACCGATCGACTCAGAATCACCTCCTGAGTCGATCTAGCGCTTGGTGTCCGTCCGTCCGTCCGTCTGTCCATGTATTTGTTGTTCACAGGATTCCGGTCGCAATTATTAACCGATTTTGATGAAATTTGGTACAGGGAGTTTTTTGGGCACAAGGACGAACGCTATTGAATTTGGAAGAAATCGGATCAAGTTTAGATATGGCTCCCATATATATGTATCGCCCGATTTCGACAAATGGGGTCACGTCACCAAATTTGGCAAAAGGTAATATTTTCCATCGCCCTTCAAATCTGCAAAATTTCATCCAAATCGGTTCAGATTTAGATATAGCTCTCATATATATGTATCGCCCGATTTTCCCAAATTTGGCCACAAAACCTTTATTTATCAACCGATCTTACTCAAAGTGGGCTAAATATAATCTTCTATAGCACTAACTATATGTGCAAAAAATCATCGAAATCGGTTCAGATTTAGCTATAGTTCCCATATATATGTACCGCCCGATTTTTATAAATTTGGCCATAAAACCCTTATTTATCAACCGATCTTACCCAAATTAAATTAATTAATTAAATGTAGTCTTCTGCTATAGCACTAACTATATGTGCAAAAAATCATCGAAATCGAGATGTAGATAGAGCTCCCATATATGTATCACCCGATTTTGAAAAATTCGCCCCTAATAACCTTATGTTTGACCATACAGGCCTCATTTCTTAACTGATCTTACTCAAATCTTGCACGAGGTAACCTTTTGTGGTATTAATCAAACCCGCAAAATATTATGCAAATTGGTTCAGATTTAGATATAGCTTCCATATATATGCATCGCTCGATTTTCCCAAATTTGGCCATAGTACTCTTATTTATTAACCAATGTTACTCAAATTTTGATGTACCAGCCGATCGTACTTATACGTACTTGTAGCTCTTACATAAGAATATTGCTCGATTTTTACAAATTTGTATTTATTACCCACACTAATTTAACGATTTTCTCTTTTTTAATAATGAGCTCAATATTAGTAGCATACTAACTCCGCAGGCGCAATATCAACACAGCCAGTGTTGCTAGAAGTAGGGGAAATTCCCTATATGTAGGGTTTTTCTAATATTTAGCGTCTTGTAGGGCCACAATGTAGGACATTTTCACTCAACACAATTTGTAATGATTTTTACATTTTAGTGGCTCTAGAGGAGGAAATTAGAAGCCGGCAAGGCTTGATCTTTAACAATATGTGGTAAGCTTTATTCCTGTAGAGAATTTTGTCAACATTTTATTTTTATAGAACATTTTGTCAAAATTGTATTTCTGTAGAAATTTTTTTCAAAATATTATTTCTATAAAAAAAATTTCTCAAAATTTTATTTGTGTGGAATTTTTTCTCAAAATTTTATTTCTATAGAATTTATTGTCAAAATTTTATTTCTATAGAAAAATTTCTCACAAAAATTTGTTTATAGAAACTTTTTCAAAAATTTTATTTTTATAGAGATTTAACAAAAAAGATTACTAATTTGGGTAGAATTCTACCAACTGTGGCAATACAAATTTATATTCTAAGTTATATACGTTGCATATTCATGTTTAAAGATAATAAAGTACTTAGAACTATTTATGTTTTGTAAAATTTTTTAAATTTAACGAAAAATATAGTAGGGAAAATTATTTGGGAATGTATGGGAAAGTAGGGAACTTTTTTTGTCCTTATAGGCTAAACCGAACATTTTCCGTGGCAACATTGACTATGAGCTATAGTCAGATTGACACAAAGCACCCATAGACATGTACCCCTTAATTTTCTTAAATATGCAACTGCGGTTTATCTCCCAGACCTATATGTTACCCCATAAATGCTTATAATTACTAATTCTGTAATGGTGGTTTAGGGTATGATATAGTCGGCCCCGCCCGACTTTCTACTTTACTTATTTGTTTATGACATATTCCGAGTTGGATTTAGAAAGTCCTTGCTACACGGACGAAAAATACTGTTTTTCATATGTTTGGGTATAAACATTATATGTTTGGAACTCAAATTTTTAAACACAATATTTTTGAGTGCAAACATATAATGTTCATAAACTAGCATAATATGTTTGGGACATATATGTTAATATGTTAGAACATATTATGTTTGGGACATAAAATGTTTGTAAATATAATATGCTTGGATGCAAACATATATTAATTTAGAAATAGCCCATAAACATATATGTGTTTACAAAGAGAGACAAAGTGTATGCTGGAAGTAAAATAATGAAAGTAACCAATTGGCGCATTACAAATATATATACACAAAGGAAATTTCATTAAATATAGGAAAAATACTATGTGTGAATATAAACAAGTATAAATTTACATATTATGAGTAAAAATATATATGTTGTGATATAAGACTTCGCCAAAAGTTTTATATGCTTAAGTAAAATATTAAAATGAGTATTCGGAGAGAAAATTCATTCGGAACCAAGATAAAATATATATGAAAAAAAGAGCATGAGTTTTGTTTATCATTTTCGCATTACGGGCACAATTTTTTTGTTTCGTCAAAACAAATCGGAACGTAGGACGAGTAAGTCAAAATATTCAAACAAAGGTAATTAAAGGGATCTTCATAAAAACTAACGAAAGGGCACTATACACTGAACAAAAAGCATGTCCGGTTCCAAAGATTGTGTCTCCACTTTAACAATTTTGATATTGATTCCAAACCAAAGAAGCGGAGAATACAAGTAAGAATGCTTTTAAGGCACAATTCTCTTTTCAATGGGGTTTTGTGTACTTGACTCTACGAAGCACATTTCAATTTTTCGCTTTTTCAGCTTTTTTTCATATGCTATAAAATGTCCGTTAAAAACAAGACTTCCAGTAGAAATTATGTTATGTTTCAAGAAAAATATGTCTTTAAAATAAAGTATTGAAAAACATATCCTATTTTTTAATGATTTTTGCCTTGTAGTCAAGATGCAAAACTGCAACAAATTTAAACACAGTTTCATTAATTTTAAAGAATTTTTCTGAATTATTAAAGTCAAGTTGACCTTAGTCCAAAATTTGTTCTGATACCCATTTTGAAGTCAAATCACTTAATTATAACGACAACACGACTTCATTGAAAGTATCGACCTTTGAAGATCTATAAAAACAAAGATTAGTTCATCCTTATTAATGAGTAGTCCAAGAGGAGTTGACGGATTTTTTCGAAAATAAAAGTGGGCATTGAGTTCGAGTTTTGCCGCTAAAATTATTTCTCATTTTAGCGGCAAAACCAGAATAACATTACAACTTTTTCCGGTAAATTGTACACTGTAAGAAAAATATGTTTTTCATATGTTCCGATATAAACAAAATGTGTTTCGGGCACAATTTTAAAACACAATATATTTAAGTGCAAACATGTAATGTTCCTAAACTAACACTAAATGTTTGGGACATCTATGTTAATATGTTAGAATATATTATGTTTGGGGCATGAATGTTTCATAAAAATCATATGTGTGAATGCAAACTTATATGTTGTGATATTTTATTCAAAGCGACAGAGAGAGTATAGAGAAAGAGAGATGGAAACCGGGAGAGTTGACGAAAGATATCAACATAACACAGCGAAAGAATCAAAAGAGAACAATTTCTATGAAACCGCTTTTATGTTGTTTCGGAAAACTGTTTTATGATAAGGCCAAACATTTGATATGCTTCAGTCTAAATATTATTTAATTTGAATAAAGAGAAGAGACATTCGGAACCAAGAGAATAGACATTTGAAAAACAAACAGCATATGTTTTCACCTTGAGAGCAGCATTTTATGTATATGTAGACATGTGTTTTGTTTATCATTTTGGCATTATGGACACAATTTTTTTCTTGGTTCGTTAAAAGAAATCAGGTCTCCATAAAAATAACGAAAGGGCACTATACTCTTTTTAGAGTTGGGACAGTAAAATGATTAATAACCCACATTTCGAAGTTTCATTATAAAAATTTAATATAGTATGAATATAAATGTGTAAATTAAAAAAAAAAAGTGTTCGGTCGGAACAGGCATTGAACCCACGACCCTTTGCATGCAAGGCAGACATGCTAACCACTGATTCACGTGGCAAACAAATGTATGTTTCTGTTAAATAATGTTATGTTTGCATGGGCTCGTGGGCGCTGCAAACTATGCTATATACACACAAAAAAATAAAATATGAATTTGTACATAAATTTGTACATTTTTATAAATTTATGAGCTTTTCCATAAAAAATATGTACACTTACATAATATATTGTTTTCGTAAATACTTGTTGTGAAATTATGATTTTTTTAATAATATATATGGATGGTTTCATAAAATCAATGAAACTTTACTTAATATATCAAAAAAATACTGGTTTTCTCTTAGCGTGAGAGAACCACAACATAGAGTTACTCTCAATACAAGCATATAATACCAGACAACAAAAAAAAGAAACATAACGTTTTGAAGGCAACACGTGTGTTTGAGTTTTTCAGTACAGTTTGAGTCGCCGTCGCGGATAGAAGAATTTTTTATTGCTGTAAAAAAAATTACAAAAAACAATATCAAATGGAAGCGTTGGTGCTCATAAGTAATATAAAATATCGTAAAATTATGTTCTTTACTGGTTGGACTATAATGCGGGTTTTAATAAATGGGTTCATACATTTTGACCACTTATGCAGGTATTAAGAATTAGGGGAAAAATCTAAAGGAAGAGTTACATATATTGCATGATGTTTTTAATATATATTATGGAAAAGTACATATTTTTCAATGACGAAAAATATGTATCCTTCATTTATAATATTAAAAACTCCATTCACAGTATGTATACATTCGTAGCCAATGAAAACCAGTATTTTTTATTTTATGAATTGCTTTCATATAATTTATGAATCCCGTGTTTGGAAAATTTTTGTGAACACTATTCATAAAATAAATGTATTATTTTTTTGTGTGTAAATGTAACTTATAACGATAATTATCTACTGGTGACTATAACAGCTACGTAGTCCAGTGGATAGTGTGTTGGCTTACAAACTGTATGGTCTTCGGTTCGATTCTCCGTACAGGCGAAAGGTAAAATTTAAAAACTTTATAAAAGTGAATAATTTCTTCAACATTATTTGTATTACAGAAAAAGGTGCCAAGAACTAAAATATTTCGTGGAATTGAAAATTACGAGTATGTTGGGCAATGAGCACAATCGTCTTTGGGAAAAATTCTTCCAAGCATATAATATTTTTGGGCTCAAAATGCTTCCAAACATATAATATGTTCACATAAAACAAACATATTAATGTTTCGGCAGTATCCAATAATATATGTGCTTCCTGCAAAATATGTTTGGAACATATGTTAAAGAAGCGATTTTTTTGAGGGTGTATTATAACATGGTGGGGAAAGATCCAAAGCAACAATTGAATAGGTTTATTTTCTTTAAAAGAAGTTATTAAAGAAAAGTAAAATGGTAAACATGACCATTTTAACGTGATAATGCCAATTTATACCGGCCTTAAGAATTAAATTAAGTACAAAATTATTCGTTAATAAAAATTTATATATTTATTTGTATTTCTAAATTAAAATAAATTTATGTGCTGTTTTAAAATTACTGTTTAGAATTTAAATATGTGCTTTTGAATGGTTATCGTTAAACTTAGGATTCGATGGAAAAATATTTATATATACTCGACTTCACGTTCTTCTTTTGTAAGAGTTTTTGAATTTCTTCGAAAATTGTAAACTTGTATACAAAAACCTGTATTTTTTTACACAATTTTTATTGTTGCAATACAAAAAATAATATTTGATTTGAACTCAGTCCATTTCGTTTATATCAAGCACTTTTCTTTTCTGACTTTAAGTCTTTTATAAAACACACTTTACAATTTCGTAGTAAAAATTTAATATAATAGTATGTAATGCTGAACACCTTTTCGGGAACTTCCGAACGTATCTGGAATATATGTTAAAAAATATATTTAAAAAAAAATGGTATTGGTCGAAGCAGGGATCGAACCCAGGTCCCCTGTCACGCAAGGCGGACGACCAACTACTGCTCCAAGCTTCCAACAAATGTATGTTTAATAATGTTATGTCGTTAAACAATGTTATGTTTGCATCGGCTCGTGGGCGCCCCAAGCTATGCTATATAAATATAACTTATAACGATAATTATCTCTTGATTACCATAACAGCTACGTAGGCCAGTGGTCAGTGTGCTGACTTACAAACTGTGTGGTCCGCTGTTCGAATCCCCGTCCGGCAAAAGGTAAAATTAAAAAAAAATTGTAAAATATAATAATTTCTTCTAAAATGTTTGTATTACAGAAAAAGGTGCTAAAAACTCGTGGAAGTGAGAAAAATGTGAGGGAATATACAATTAGGCAGAAAAAAAATTTGAGTACAATCTTCTTTGGGAGAAAATTCTTCTAAGCATATAATATTTTTGGGTTCAAAATGTTTCCAAACATATTATATGTTCACATAAGAACATATAGTTTTTTGGAAGACAACATTATTGAATTTGGATGGAAAAATACAAAATGTTTGGAACTTAGACTACCCAAACATATTATATTGTTTAGACCAATATGCTTTCAAACATATTATATATTGGAAGAAGTGTATACATGTAGCCCGAAAGAAGCCTATTTATGATTTATATGTGTTCTGGTGCGGGAGTTGAATTTTTGTACCAGGGTTTGGAAGGCGGTTCCAAACAAAATTGTGAAAAACGTGTACTTCTTGGTGATTTCCGTCTTGTAGATTTCAACTCATTCAGGCGCAGAAGAATATACCTCTGTAGAAGAAATATGTATAAACAATTGTTTTGCCTCTCCCTTCAAGGAAAATAACGATGCACTCAATTTTTAAAATTGCTCATTAGCCTCTACTCTATGACCATAGTTATTGATTTCGTCGCTAGATCGTAATTCGTTACACCATTCTTTGAAAATTGGAATATGACTAGCAAATATAGTTCTTTACGCTGAAAAGAACAAACTGTTGTGTATAACAAATATTGATAGTTGGTGAGTTAAATTTTTTGTCTTGTATTTCTTGTTTTGTATATTAGGACGAAATTTAGCGCAAAGCGTGTAAGTATGAATAACAAAATTACATTTTTTCTGTGTATAAAGAAATGACTGTGCATAGAAAATGTTCTCCTGAATATGGTAAAAGCCATCGCTTTTGATTATATCCATATTATATGTATTGGAGTGGAGAAGTCATTAATCATAGCGTAGATTAAATAGTAAAAACAGCAAGTTTCATTTACAAACTCCGTAACTAGTTTATAAATGGAAAGGTTTTCGCTTTAAACCAACAGTTTCCTAAGGAATTTAAAAGATGAACTCATTGCCTTTACGAAGTTGAGCATTTTAAAGCCAATGTGTTAAGAAGCTTTTGCTGTACACAGCATTGTATATTCTTGTTAATATTTTAACTAAAGAACGTTCTGAATGTTTCCTTATACTTATCTTAGCTAGTAGACAACTAGAAGATTGTATTCCGTATAATGAGTGTACAATAAGGCTTATCTGTCAATTCGTTTATTAAAAACACACAGCGTTTGCGCAATGAAAGTTTTCTAATTTGTAACCATAATTGTTTGACTCATTTCGATAACGAAGCTTTACATTTCGGCTTTCTGGACACGATAAATTAAAGCGGAAGTGCAAAATCTAACAATGTATTCGTACCTGCCAAATATTTAACCGTATAATGAAAGGGAGCATAGATTGGTGTTGACGATATAAAGATTCCTAACAATTGAAGAAGATGGTGAATACGAATATATAGTAACTAACAAGTAAGGAAAGTCTAAAGTCGGGCGGGGCCGACTATATTATACCCTGCACCACTTTGTACACCCTCAAAAAAATCGCTTCTTTAACATATGTTCCAAACATATTTTGCAGGAAGCACATATATTATTGCATACTGCCGAAACATTAATATGTTTGTTTTATGTGAACATATTATATGTTTGGAAGCATTTTGAGCCAAAAATATTATATGCTTGGAAGAATTTTTCCCAAACACGATTGTGCTCATTCCCTAACATACTCGTAATTTTCACTTCCACGAAATTTTTTAGTTATTGGCACCTTTCTCTGTAATACAAATAATGTTGAAGAAATTATTCACTTTTATAAATTTTTTAAATTTTACCTTTCGCCTGCACGGAGAATCGAACCGAGGACCATACAGTTTGTAAGCCAACACACTATCCACTGGGCTACGTAGCTGTTATAGTCACCAGTAGATAATTATCGTTTTAAGTTACATTTATATAGCATAGTTTGCAGCGCCCACGAGCCCATGCAAACATAACAATATTTAACAGAAACATACATTTGTTTGCCACGTGGAGCAGTGGTTAGCATGTCTGCCTTGCATGCAAAGGGTCGTGGGTTCAATCCCTGCTCCGACCGAACATTTTTTTTTGTTTTTTTTTTTTAATTTATACATTTATATTTATACTATATTAATTTTTTTAAATGAAACATCGAAATGTGCGTTATTAAAGATTTATAGTCAGTAACAGTGCTTGATATAAACGAAATTGAAAGATTTTTGGATAAAATAATATTTTATCCAAAAATCTTTCAATTTCGTTTATATCAAGCACTGTTACTTTTTATTGCAAAAATAACAATCTTGTAATAAAAAACTGTTTTTGTACAAAACTTTAAAATTTGGAAGGAATTCAAAAAGTAACAAAAGAAGAACGTGGAGTCGAGTATAAACATACATACATAATTTTATAATATAAACATAAATTTATTTAGGAGTGAACAATTTTTTACTAGCATTTAACACCATCGCTCTAAAATTCCTTTTATTTTTCTTTAATAATTCATTTTAAAGAGAATAAACTTTTTAAATTGTTTTAGCTGTAAAAGTCGAACTTAATGCCCGCTTTTATATTTGATGGTGTCCCTCAACTCCTCGTGGACTACTTTTTAATAAAGAGAAACTAAACTTTGTTTTTTTACATTTTACTGTGTAATTTTTCACTATTTCCTCCTTATTTCATTTTACCGTCCCAACTCTAAAAAGAGTATAGTGCCCTTTCGTTATTTTTATGAAGACCCCTGATTTCTTTTAACGAACCAAGAAAAAAATAATGCCAAAATGATAAACAAAACACATGTCCACACATACATAAAATGCTGCTCTCAAGGCGAAAACATAAGCTGTTTGTTTTTCAAATGTCTATTCTCTTGGTTCAGAATGTATATTCTCTTTATTCAAATTAAATAATATTTAGACTTAAACATATCAAATTTTTGGCCTTATCATAAAACAGTTTTCCGAAACAACATACAAGCGGTTTCACAGAAATTGTTCTCTTTTGACTCTTTTGCTGTGTTATATTGATATCTTTCGTCAACTCTCCCGGTTTCCATCTCTAGTTCTCTCTATACTCTCTCTGTCGCTTTGAATAAAATATCACAACATATGTATGTTTAGTCGAAATTTGTAAATTTATATATGTTTGTATTCACACATATGATTTTTATGAAACATTCATGCCACAAACATAATATATTCTAACATATTAATATAGATGTCCCAAACATTTGGTGTTAGTTTAGGAACATTACATGTTTGCACTTAAATATATTGTGTTTAAAAATTGTGCCCGAAACACATTTTGTTTATATCGGAACATATGAAAAACATATTTTTCTAACAGTGTAGATCTAAGTTTTCGATAACATATCACATCTGTCAAATATATATATATATATATATATATATATATATATATATATATATATATATATATATATATATATATATATATATATATATATATATATATATATATATATATATATATATATATATATATATATATATATATATATATATATATATATATATATATATATATATATATATATATATATATATATATATATATATATATATATATATGGCCATATTTGTATTCTCTGAGGAAACTATCCAGTCAATTGGAAGAAAATCCCATTGAAAATGGGTCTAAAATATGAAACAGTCTACCATATTTCCTCAGCTCTGGTGTACGTATATATGAGAGCTATATACAATCTGAACCAATTTTGACTAAATTTGACATGCATAGTTAGAATAATAAATTTGCTATCTATGCGAAATTTCACGTAAATGGGAGTATAACTTTGGCCCACCTGGTCATATGAGTGCAAATCGGACGGGAGATATATATGGGAGCCATATCTAAATCTGAACCGATTTCAACCAAATTTGCCACAATTACCTATACTACTAAACGTACTCCTTGTGCGAAATTTGAAGCAAATCACGGCAAAACCCTGGATTTGGAGGCCATATAAGTTCAAATCGGACGAATTATATATGGGAGCTATATCTAAATCTGAATCGATTTTGACCATATTTGGCACATACAATAGTATCGTTAAAAGTACCGCTTGTGCAAAATTTGAAGTAAGTCAGGGCAAAACTCTGGCTTTTGGGACCATATAAGTCCAAATCGGACGAAAGATATATATGTGAGCTATATCTAAATCTGAACCGATTTTAACAAAATTTTACACACTTAACGATACTATTAAACGTACCCCTTGTGCAAAATTTGAAGCAAATCACGGCAAAACTCTGGCCATATAAGTTCAAATCGGACGAAAGATATATATGGGAGCTATATCTTAATTTGAACCGATTTCAATCAAATTTACCAAGCATTAGTAGAATGTCAATGCTACCCTCTGTGCAAAATTTCACGAAGATCGGTAGTAAACTTTGGCCTCTGTGGTCTAAATCGGACGAAAGATATGTATGGGAGCTATATCTAAATCTGAACCGATTTGGCTGATATTTTGCAAGATTTTCGAGATTCATAAAATATGTGGATGTACGGTATTTCAAAAAAATCGGTTGATAAACACGCTAACTATGACCACATCGGGGATAAATATGTATGGCAGCTATATCTAAATCTGAACCGATTTTTTCCAAAACCAATAGCGATTGTCTCTGTCCCAAGAAACGGCCCTATGCCAAATTTGAGGACGATCGGACTTTAATTGCGAGCTGTACTTTGTGCACAAAATTACATATACAGACAGACGGTCGGACAGACAGACAGACGGACATCGCTAAATCGACTCAGAATTTAATTCTAAGCCGATCGGTATACTAAAAGATGGGTCTATGACCAATATTTCTTGGCGTTACATACAAATGCACAAACTTATTATAATTTATATAGGGTATAATTAGCTCTTACCTCTTTGGCGATCGCCAACCAACCCCCAGTTTCTTGTCTCGCTACTCCTTTTATAGCCACAGACGATCGCCCACACACACATCACACAGCTGTTATCCTACACAGCTGACTGCCCAATCAACCGTTGCTTATCAAATCCACTAGATGGCGTTATCCTAGTCTTCAAATAGTTAACATCAAAGAAAATTCTATTCAATTTTATTTTAATCATAATAAAACAAAATCAATACTTCACATAGGATAACTAAACATAAAAATTCTATTCAATCATATTATTAACACAGTAAATAATAATTGAACATAAATACTTCATTTCTGTTGTGGTTAAAAACAAACCCTCTGGCGACTTTTGCCCTCACAATACCCCTCCTCATCCACAGCGTTTGTTGATCGATACCATCCCGGCACCATTAATTTTTATGAGGTACAACTCCTTCAACCTCTCTTAGTACCTTAATACGCCCCTTAGCCCCTCGTTTCTTTTGGAGTCCATCAACCACCGTTTGTAAGACTCCAGTTATCTCCACCTCTGGTTCATCTGTCCCCAACGTTTCGGTGGTGATACCTTCCACTCATTTTCTAGTAACCCCCTGTCTGTCCTCGCTTTCTACTCTTGTTTGCAACCGAGGATTTAGTCTTTTCTCTTGCCCCTCGACCATAATCGTATCTTCGGTATCTCCTCGGGTATGGAAGATTAAGTTACTCACTAGGGCGGTGGATTTTGGTATGTCGTCTGATGTACTCGATGAACTGGTGGTAGTCGTTTCTGACGAGACGGAGGACGCACTGGAAGTGATCGTCGACGATGACGATAACTCGACAGGCACCATTACTACCTGTGTTTCCGGCGCGCCATAGTCTTCTGCCACCGTGCTTGGGCTCTTCACTGATTCACTCTCCGAAAGCAGGCAACCACCTGTGCGAGTTCTCCAGTGTGTTTCTGACGAATTTTCATTTCTTTGCCACACTTATGATAGACGTCGACTGTGCCCTGTCTTAAAACGCGAATTTTCCACCTCTCTTTCACTGCTTTCCTCCACTACGCAAGTCGTCGGTCGGTGAGTTATGTAGGGGAAAGTCGGAACGTTAGTCCACGCCGGTACAAACAACCTTACCGTCATGGTTCTTTCGTAACAGTGGTACCCAGCATAATGCCACTCGGAGTCGGTAAATTTCACACTACAGTACCGGCGGGTTTGGTGGTGACAGGGAAGTATGTAGTTGGGCATTCATCATGGCTCTCAGTACCGGACGAATCTTCATGCGTACCATCGGTCACATTCCGGGGAGAATGTCGTGCTCTTGAGCCCCGTGGACCCGAGGTCGGTTCCCTCCTTATGCGCTTCGTAGGTGGTGTTCTCAGGACCGGGCTTGCGGCTCGTTCAGGTGGCGGAGGGGTATCATTAATTCGGCGTCTTGGTGGGTCAGACATTTTCACTTGGTGTCGTCGTCATCTGATTCCGAAGGGTCGGTAGCTTGTGGTGGCTCAGTCTTATTGGTCAGTCTTATTGGCTGAATAGATTGCTGCGGGGTACTGAGTTTTTCGTTTGAGTTGGTATACATTTCTTCGGTTGTTATGTGCCTCTAGTTCGTCGGACTTTGCGAGGGGCGGGGGCTTCTTCTGGATCTATTAGTTTCGTCCGCCGGGCCATGGCCTTCCCGCATTCATAGCTTTGCCGGAACCTTTTGCTTGAAGCTTCGAACTTTCTCTCCATTCCGATGTCTCTCCTATGATCATTATTACTTCAAGGTAAGATCATTATTACTTCAAGGTAAGCCACAAAAACACTACATAAATACTATTGTTGATAAGGTTTTAAATAGCTAACATGAGCCGTTCGGGTTTCCGATGAATTCGGAGCTTGTACTACAACAATGACCGGCGAGGTAAAATTCCGGACGCGGTAAGGCCCATCGTATTTGGGTGCTAATTTAGCCGCAAAGTTCTCACTCGCTTTCGAGATCGGATGTTGGCGCACCAAAACCAAATCTCCTACTTCGGCTGCCAGGCTCTTCTCCTCAAATTATAATACCTCCTCTGTGTATCGGCTGCCTTATCCAAATTTCGACGTACCAGACTAAATACTTCCTTCAATTCTTGCGCCCGGTCGTTGGGCTTTAACGGTCGCGTTCCAGTTCCTGGGGTGCTTTCATCAAATAGTGCTCCGGGCAGTCTTGGTTCTCTGCCCTGGGTTAAAAATGCTGGCGAAAAGCACGTTGATTCGGCCACACTAATTGCCAGCATAATTTCTGGGAGCAAATCGTCCCATTTATTATGCCTTGTACCGGTTAGCTGCGCGATCATCGTTTTAATGGTGTGATTGGCCCTTTCCGTGGGGTTTTCCTGAGGAGTGTACGGGGCAGTAAATTGATGTTGAATACCCATATCTTGAAATACCGTGTATTTCCTGCCGTGTATTTTATGTTCTGCTATGGTGGTGAGTCCTGTTACATGCTCGAACTTAGCTATTTCGCTCCTTAAGAACTCCTGGATTGTCCTATCCTCCCCACTGGTGTCTATCACGTATTCCATTGAATCTTCATCTTCCCCATTCCTTGACTCACCTGGTGGTAGTGGGTGAGTGTCCTCCGGTGTTGTGTGTGTGATCATACCACAGTTAACCGCCTCACTTATATCCGCTCTGCATTGGACTGACAGACCCGCGCAACTGATAGTGGTGTTGAAAACTTGGAGGAAGTCTAATCCTGGTAGGATATCCTCATTAAATTCTTCCATCACCCAAAGCGTACAGGAAGCCGAAATATTACCAAAGCTGATGTCAAGATTCGTTGCTTTTGTGATTTTGACGATAGAGGAATCTGCCAATATCACCTCCCGCGGATCGTTATAGTACTTTATATTCTTTTTTAGTGACCTCAAATAACTTTTCTTCATAAAACTTGTCGATGCTCCGGTGTCTATGGTGGCAGTAACCAGCTTTCCCTCGAGGAGAATCCGGGCCGTTATCTTGGACTCTTGCCATTGCAACGATGTCCGCAACTCCATATTTTGGCGTCTTCGAGTTGCGTTCAGATCCTGGTTGCTGGAGTTGCTTACATAGCATTGGTCTCTCCTCGCTCCACCGATTCTTTGATCTCCATGGCGGTCACCTCCCCTCTGTTGATTTGCGGCACCGAGTATGCATTCTAGGTCTTCAGCCATGCTGATCAACTCATGGCATGAAAAATCTCGACGACGAATATACCACATGTAGTCTGGATGGTCATTTCTGAAGATCCGTTCTAGTTTTTGGCTCTCTGTCAACTCCGTATGACGCATAAGATTTTGTAATGCCACCACATATTCCTTAAATGGTTCTTTGACTAGTTGTGTTCTTTTTCTGATCTCGTCATCCAATTTTTCAAAATACCGCGGTGGTAAGAAAAATTTGGCGAAGTCCCTCTTGAACTCCTCCCAACTTTTCCACCGCTTGTTATTGTTTCGGAACCAGATGAGTGTTTTCCCTTTGAATAGCTCTGGCATTGCGTGTGGTACATGATTTAAGGGGATGTTGTACATTACCGACAATTCTTCGATCCGTTCACAGAACTCGAGGGGATCACCGTTTCCATCAAATTTCACTCCCCAACGGTGTACCACATCCATAATTTCTGCCATGGGTGTGATAGGTGCAGCCGGATTCGAGTCGTCTTCCTTTCTTGAATTTCCACTTTGTTCAATTTTAACTGGTGATCGCCCCACATTAGTTTTGGAAGGGGTTTGCCATGAGATTGATGGGGTCTGTGCGCCTGATCCCCCAAAATTGTTTATGGTTAAAATACTAATTATAGTTTTGTGGTATTGTTATTGGCAGGTCTCAATTTATATTGTTTTTGTTGATAGGTTTACACAATTTTATATAGTTTTTACTTTGGAACACCTTTTTTCCAATTTCTAGGATATGGTTTATAGTTAGACACTGTTTATATTTTTTAAAACACCTTTTTCATCTAGAGTATTGTTTATAGTACCATCACGGGTTATATATTTTTTCTGTATTACACTTTGTTGTTCTTGGTTATGGTCTTTTTTTCAATTAAGTTTGACTCTTTGAGTAACACAGTTCCTGTTATTCTTATTTTTTTCCACTTTTATTCACATTTAACACATTTGATTTCTTTTTTCTCTCTCTCTCTCCCTCTCTCTCTCTCTCTCTCTCTCTGGTTACAGTCTGGAACAGTTTTTACTGTCCCTGCTCGGACGCCATTGTAACGACATGTTTTTATCACTTTAATGCAGGATAGACTCAATGGGTCGTTACAAACCATTTATAATTGACTGCCAGAGAGAGAAAAACACTGCATAAGTTCGTTCACATGCACAAACAGATCTTGATTTACATTAATTCACTACAAATACATAAATCCGGAACACACTGACACTAAACGATACGTCACAAACAGCTAGCGGCTCCTCGGGACACACGGGCACGTATTCCAGGGTCAGGGGTTGCAGATCGGCGAGCGAATTTCGGTTTCGCTGACAAAAAGTGGGAAAATGGAGAGGGGTGACAGACGAAGATTATACTTCGCTGCACGGCGGGACCGGAGAGGGGTGGCGGACGGAGAGGGGTGACAGACTAAGATTATACTTCGCTGTACACGGAGGAGGAGGAGAGCGGTGACAGACGAAGATTATACTTCGCTGTACACGGACGAGAAGGAGAGGGTTGACAGACGAAGATTATACTTCGCTGTATACGGAGGGGGAGGAGAGGGGTGACAGACGAAGATTATACTTCGCTGTACAAGGAGGGGATGGAGAGGGGTGACAGACGAAGATTATACTTCGCTGTACACGGAGGGGGAGGAGAGAGGTGACAGACGAAGATTATACTTCGTTGTACACGGTGGTGGAGGAGAGGGGTGGGGGGTCAGTCGAAGATTATACTTCGCTGGCCGAACTGCGCTGGGTGGTAGATCCACGTTTGAGGTTGTAATAATTTTATTTGTAGTTGAGATTTTACTCCGCCACAATTAAAATTAGCTCTTACCTCTTTGGCGATCGCCAACCAACCCCCAGTTTCTTGTCTCGCTACTCCTTTTATAGCCATAGACGATCGCCCACACCCACATCACACAGCTGTTATCCTACATAGCTGACTGCCCAATCAACCGTTGCTTATCAAATCCACTAGATGGCGTTATCCTAGTCTCTTATCCGTTACATTCAAATAGTTAACATCAAAGAAAATTCTATTCAATTTTATTTTAATCATAATAAAACAAAACCAATACTTCACATTGGATAACTAAACATAAAAATTCTATTCAATCATATTATTAACACAGTAAATAATAATTGAACATAAATACTTCATTTCTGTTGTGGGTAAAAACAAGCCCTCTGGCGACTTTTGCCCTTACAAACTTTATCAATGTAGCGAGCATACACGCCCTTGATTCCATATTATAAATAGACCTAGCGACAGAGTACCGAGCATAATCAAAATCAGATCTCGTCCTCTTATAACGTCTATTCTTATCATTCCTGAGTCTCGTCAACTCAGGAGAATACCAGGGCTGATTCCTAGGGAAATCCACCCTTCGCCTAGGAACAGTCCGAGACACAAAACCGTCCAAAACCTTGTAAAAATTATCTACAGCCACATAGAGATCAGACAACCGATCACACCTACATACAGAGCCCCAGTCAACACCGGAAAGAAGCGAATTCAACACATCGAAATTCGTCTTCTTAAAATATAGCGAAAATACCTCATCTCGAGCAGCAACCATTCGAGACCCATGAGCAACATCCAAGAGGGAAAGAGAGAAAGCAGGGTGATACCTATCCTCGGGATAAGAAACAGGATCACATCTGGACAAAAACCACATCAAGAACCTTTCCAAAGAAATTCAAAACTCCATTGATCTGACCCAAACCACCATCAAGAAAAAGACCCAAAAAGGTCGTCACCCATTCCGATCCACCAGAAGTAGTCAGTGGAGTCAACGCCTCCGTTTCAGGCAAGCTGAGCCAAGACACCATAGCCAAATTAAAGTCGCCCAAAACCACGATCCTGTCCGAATCACTCATCCCAGACTTAATTCTATATATTGTCACAAAATGACGCTCACAGGTAGAATATTCTGAAGCCGGAGGAATATATGAGCATGTGACGAATAACCTAAATCCCAGAACATCTACCCTTACCGCAAGGAATTCAATACTATCAACGCCGTCAAGAACAATTCGCTCAGAGGGGAAGGTGTCAAGGACACCTATTGGACGTCGTGTTGCCGTACATACGTGTTTCATTGAAGCTCTCATAAATGAACTTTTTTATAAGAAGATAACCTTTAAATTGTGCAAAGAAAAGTGATATACTATAAATATTGTGTTGTCATCCAGTCGAAATTATAGAACACACAGTGAATGTTAAAAAAAATTATATTCTTATAAATAAAAATATCAAACAATCGCCACATACGGATAGTATGCATAAAAACATAATCAAAACACTCATACCAAATATAGAGAGTGCTTTCGATAGTAACAAATGTCAAAACAATCATTATAAATAAAAGCTCTTCTTGTGCTTAATAAACATATCATCCTAAACCGTTAAATTCAAATCAACATAAAATATAAATCTTAAAAAAAATACCGCTGCTATAAAATCAGTGATATATTTTACACTCTAACAGTATGCAACAAAATTTACCTTTTTACAAAATTATAAAAACAAAACTCTAATTCAAATTCAAAATAAAACGAAACAAACTCTAATTTCAACTCGATAATAAAACCACCAATGAAATTAGATTACCTGAGAACTTTTACAAACGAAATAAAACTAATTCAACAAATTATACTATGGAAAGTCCAAATATTCAAAAATCGGAACGGGCAAGGGAAAGCAACCAAAACTTTTTAACAGTTGACACAAGACTCTCAGATTCGCCTATTCGTATAATGCAGATAATGGATACCAGATTTGAAAAACAAAATCAGGCTATTGAAGCTTGTATGCAATCTCTTTTAGAGAAATTTGAATTGCTATTCCTGCAGGAATTAGATGTAAAAATTAATGAGTTGAGATCTGATGTCAACAACATCATCAAACGGGTATCGGAGCTTGAAGCAATTGTCAGTGAAGTGGATACAGTAAAGTCAGAAATTAAAGAGTTCAAATTACAGTCTCTCCGTCAAGAGAATTCCCCCGTTGCATGTGAAGTCCGTATAAATGGTATTCCATACATGCAAAATGAAAACTTGGAATGTATATTTGAATCTATTTACAATGAAATACGCATCACAGCTCCTCGTTAAAATACATTCACAGATTAAACATTAAACAATTTATGTCAAATTTTATGTCAAAGGTTCGTTGGTGTCAAAAATATCATATACGTCAGGTGATGATGTGGCCATTGAGTCCCTTCTTTTCGGAAAAGGATTCTCGTAGGATGTGTTTATCGCCTTCATGCTGATATTGTGTTTGGGAATTTTTTCACGGATTTGGCTACGTTGACGGTGGCGTACACTGATGTAACATAACTGGGGATTTCAATCCGAACCTGTTGACCCAGACGACCTTACCTACTGAAATGTCTTCTTTGAATCTTTTCCCGGTCAATACCTCGGTGCCGACTCACTATACCTCCACAAGTAATAACTAGTGGATTTGTTTTTCGTGGGTGATCTCAGGGTGGTCTTATTGTACGACCAACTATGTTATCAGCTTCATGTTTTTCGAAACATGATTTGATATTTTTAACGTACAACTTTCAACTACAGCGGATTGAACAGTCATATTCATATAGGGATTTTAGGAATTTGGACTACGACCTGCTATCTCATCGAATTGCGGATATAGATTGGAATCGGATGTGGATGAGCAGATAGAGCTTTTGCATGATAGCGTTCAGTCCCTTTATGATGCTTGCGTTCTAATTCGTACTAGGACAGTAGGATCGAGATCGAATCCTTGGTTTAGAAATGACGTACGTATAGCTATTCGGGAAAGGGATGAGGCATGTGCCAGGTGGAAGCGTTTTAGGAGAAATGCGAACATCAGGATTCGCAATGCTAGAGTTGGGTACTTTGTAGCCGTTTTCGCTCCGCTATCGAGACAAGGGCAAAGTGGAAGACCATAAGGGAGATAGGGTTTGGTAAGGGATCAAGTACATCTGATATGTCAATTGATGTGAATGAGGTAAACGCAGCATTTGTTACTGTGCGTCCGCGGAAATTGGTCCCAGTTTCTACGATCGGGACCACATTGTCCCTCGGGACTTCATGGACCCGGGTGAATATGAATTTAGATGCGTGGATAGTATGGAAGTGCTTGCGACTTTCATGGATGTAAAATCCACCTCAGTAGGTATCGATGGCATGGATCCTAGATTCATAACAAGTAAGGAAAGTCTAAAGTCGGGCGGGGCCGACTATATTATACCCTGCACCACTTTGTAGATCTAAATTTTCGATACCATATCACATCCGTCAAATGTGTTGGGGGCTATATATAAAGCTTTGTCCCAAATACATACATTTAAATATCACTCGATCTGGACAGAATTTGGTAGACTTCTACAAAATCTATAGACTCAACATTTAAGTCGGCTAATGCACTAGGGTGGGACACAATGTTAGTAAAAAACCAGGCCGAATCTTATGTACCCTCCTATGTGCGTAGGAACTTCTACTAAAGGCTGTCATCCACAATCGAATTACTTGGGTTGCGATAACACTTGCCGATGGCAAGGTATCGTAAAACTTTTTAACACTGTCTTCTAAATTGTAAGTTAGCCCATACGGGGTATATATTAAAAAAAGGCCGATTAAATACGTATATAATCTAGTTTGACAAAATTTTCTATAGAAATAAAATTTTGACAAAATTTTCTATAGAAATGAAACCTTGACAAAATTTTCTATAGAAATAAAATTTTGACAAAATTTTCTATAGAAATAAAAATTTGACAAAATTTTCTATAGAAATAAAAACTTGACAAAATTTTCTATAGAAATAAAATGTTGACAAAATTTTCTATGGAAGTAAAATGTTGACAAAATTTTCTACAGCAATACAATTTTGACAAAAATTTCTATAGAAATAAAATGTTGACAAAATTTTGTATAGAAATGAAATTTTGACAAAATTTTGTATAGAAATAAAATGTTGACAAAATTTTCTACAGATAAATTTTTTACAAATTTTCTATAGAAATAAAATTTTGATAAACATTTCTATAGAAATAAACTTTGACAAAACTTTCTATAGAAATGAAATTTTAACAAAACTTTCTATAGTAATAAAATTTGACAAAATTTTCTATGGAAATAAAATTTTGACAAACATTTGTATAGAAATAAACTTTTGACAAAACTTTCTATAGAAATGAAATTTTGACAAAACTTTCTATAGTAATAAAATTTGACAAAATTTTCTATGGAAATAAAGTTTTTGTAGATTATTTTTGGCGATATGGACCAATTTTTGTGTAATAAGTCATCGGCTATATATAACTAAAGACCGATATGGACCAATTTTTACATGGCTGTTAGAGGCCATATATTGACAAAATGTACCAAATTTCAACCGTATCGGATGACTTTTGCTCCTCCAAGAGATTCCGGACGTCAAATCTGGGGACGGTTTATATGGGAACTATATATAATTATGGACCGATATGGACCAATTTTTGCATGGTTGTTAGAGACCATATACTAACACCATGTACCAAATTTCATTTCATTTCATTTCGGATGAATTTTGCTCTTCCAAGAGGCTCCGGAGGTCAAATCTGGGGATCGGTTTATATGGGGGCTATATATAATTATGGACCGATATGGACCAATTTTTGCATGGTTATTAGAGGCCGTAAACTAACATCAGGTACCAAATTTCAACCGGATCGGATGAATTTTACCCCTCCAAGAGGCTCCGGAGGTCAAATCTGGGGATCGGTTTATATGGGGGCTATATATAATTATGGACCGATATGGACCAATTTTTGCATGGTTGTTAAAAACCGTATACTAAGACCACGTACTAAATTTCAACCGGATCGGATGAATTTTGCTCCTCCAAGAGGCTCCGGTGGTCAAATCTGGGGATCGGTTTATATGGGAGCTATATATAATTTTGGACCGATATGGACCAATTTTTGCATGGTTGTTAGAGGCCGTATACTAACATCAGGTACCAAATTTCAACCGGATCGGATGAATTTTGCCCCTCCAAAAGTCTCCGGAGGTCAAATCTGGGGATCGGTTTATATGGGGGCTATATATAATTATGGACCGATATGGACCAATTTTTGCATGGTTGTTAAAGACCATATACTAACATCAGGTACCAAATTTCAATCGGATCGGATGAATTTTGCCCCTCCAAGAGGCTCCGGAGGTCAAATCTGGGGATCGGTTTATATGGGGGCTATATATAATTATGGACCGATATGGACCAATTTTTCCATGGTTGTTAGAGACCGTATACTAAGACCACGTACCAAATTTCAACCGGATCGGATGAATTTTGCTGCTCCGGGAGGCTCCCAAAGCCAAATTTAGGGATCGGTTTATATGGGGGCTATACGTAAACGTGGTCCGATATGGCCCATTTTCAATACCATCTGACCTACATCAATAACAACTACTTGTGCCAAGTTTCAAGTCGATAGCTTGTTTCGTTCGGAAGTTAGCGTGATTTCCACAGACGGACGGACAGCCGGTCAGACGGACGGACGGACAGACGGACGGACGGACATGCTTAGATCGACTCAGAATTTCACCACGACCCAGAATATATATACTTTATGGGGTCTTAGAGCAATATTTCGATGTGTTACAAACGGAATGACAAAGTTAATATACCCCCATCCTATGGTGGAGGGTATAAAAATCCTCTTACCCCAAATCATTCAGCTGTTACGTACATATTCAACACTGTCCTAACAACCAGTCACTTTCCAGGTACATGGAAACATGCCAAAGTGATTCCTATTCCAAAGACTACCGCTGAGTATCGTGCTATTGCGTTATTACCATATTTATCGAAGGTCCTTGAAAAAACCATGCATCGGCAGATAGTTGAGTACCTCGAAGGCTCATCCCTCATATCATCAAGACAATGTGGTTTCAGTTCTGGTCACAGTAGTCTTACCGCTCTAACGGAGGTCTGCGAGTATCTGAGATATGAAACAGATGATCGGAAATTGAGTTTCTTGATATTGCTTGACCACTCAAAGGCGTTCGACGCCGTGGATCACTCTCTGTTATGTCTGAAACTAAGGCGCTTCTTCAATTTCTCCTCCAGTGCCATCCGTTTGTTGCAATCTTATCTTTCGAATCGGTCACAGTCCGTTCATATGAATTCGAATATTTCAGAGTCGCTTCCATGCTTGAAAGGGGTACCGCAGGTATCTATTTTGGGGCCTCTGCTATTTGCCGCGTATATAAATGACCTGCCTCGATTCCTGTCCCATTGTAATATACGGATGTATGCTGATGGCGTGCAGATTTACTTGAGTAGCGCGAGAAATTCGCTCAGGGAGCGCGTGGCCCATCTTAATAGTGACTTGTCGAGTGTACATAACTGGGCTACTGTGAACGGCTTGCTGTTGAATCCGAGGAAATCGAAATGTTGAAATTTTATTGAACGGTCAGAGGATAGAAATAGTACGTGCGGCTAATAATCTTGTTTTGACATTGAATAGCACGCTCACATGGAGTGATCATATCAATGCTGCTGTGGGGCGGACATATTCGAAATTAAGGTCGCTCTGGTCAAATAGACATTCAACTCTACGCAATATTCGTATACTTCTGGCGAAATGTATTTTGGTCCCCGGTATTTTGTACGAGTGTGAGATTTTTTCCAAATGTGACTCGGCAAGCCAACAGAAGATGAATGTGCTCTATAATAATATAATAAGATACGCATATGGTCTCAATCGTTTCGTGAAAATTTCTCGTTACCAAAATCTTTTGTATGGATTTTCGTTCGAGGGACTGTTGGTTTGCAGAACGATTTTGTTCCTTCATAAGATTATTTACACTCAGTGGTCATCATCACTATACGAGAACTTGAGATTCGCTAGATCGGTCAGAGGTAGAGTACTTGTCCCAACTAGACATCGTACTTTGGTGTGAGAATGACACTTCTTCGTCAATTCAGTGCGTCTCTGGAGATCCATTCCACGCAACTTACAACTTGACAGTAACGCAAAGGATTTCAAAAAACAACTTTCTCTTTTAGTTAGTACTAACTTAACGCTAATAAATAAAGGGTGATTCTTTTGAGGTTAGGATTTTCATGCATTAGTATTTGACAGATCACGTGGGATTTCAGACATGGTGTCAAAGAGAAAGATGCTCAGTATGCTTTGACATTTCATCATGAATAGACTTACTAACGAGCAACGCTTGCAAATCATTGAATTTTATTACCAAAATCAGTGTTCGGTTCGAAATGTGTTTCGCGCTTTACGTCCGATTTATGGTCTACATAAATAAGCTACGTAAATAAGCAAAATTGCCGCATTTGGAGTGAAGAGCAACCAGAAGCCGTTCAAGAACTGCCCATGCATCCCGAAAAATGCACTGTTTGGTGTGGTTTGTACGCTGGTGGAATCATTGGACCGTATTTTTTCAAAGATGCTGTTGGACGCAACGTTACGGTGAATGGCGATCGCTATCGTTCGATGCTAACAAACTTTTTGTTGCCAAAAATGGAAGAACTGAACTTGGTTGACATGTGGTTTCCACAAGATGGCGCTACATGCCACACAGCTCGCGATTCTATGGCCATTTTGAGGGAAAACTTCGGAGAACAATTCATCTCAAGAAATGGACCGGTAAGTTGGCCACCAAGATCATGCGATTTGACGCCTTTAGACTATTTTTTGTGGGGCTACGTCAAGTCTAAAGTCTACAGAAATAAGCCAGCAACTATTCCAGCTTTGGAAGACAACATTTCCGAAGAAATTCGGGCTATTCCGGCCGAAATGCTCGAAAAAGTTGCCCAAAATTGGACTTTCCGAATGGACCACCTAAGACGCAGCCGCGGTCAACATTTAAATGAAATTATCTTCAAAAAGTAAATGTCATGGACCAATCTAACGTTTCAAATAAAGAACCGATGAGATTTTGCAAATTTTATGCGTTTTTAAAAAAAAAAAAGTTATCAAGCTCTTAACAAATCACCCTTTATATATAAATAACAGATGTCACCAGTCATCGTAGACACCTCAGACGTAGCCTCCCTAAAAAAGTTATAGAACTCCACACAAATTTTCCTACATCTCACACAACACCATCGAAGACCGTTGTTACCAACGTACAACTCATCTACCACCCTTGCAGCCAGTCCAGCACATTTCGAATGCCAGCATACAACAACAATCTCATCATCAGAAGCAATTTTACAATCCTTATTCGAGCATACCATGGTGAATTCAGTAACAAAATAAAATTAAATTGAAATCAAAATACAAGTTATAAAGCAAACTATAACAAAAACAAAAATCAAAAGAAAATATCCCACTGCCTCAATATACTAAGATGTCACAAAACTCAAAAACGCCAAAACCACAAATCAACAATACAAATATTGACAACACCACTTGACTACAAATCAACAATACAATACCGCTAAGAATGTAAAGGGTGATTTGTTAAGAGCTTGATAACTTTTTTTTTTTTAAAAAACGCATAAAATTTGCAAAATCTCATCGGTTCTTTATTTGAAACTTAGATTGGTCCATGACATTTACTTTTTGAAGATAATTTCATTTAAATGTTGACCGCGGCTGCGTCTTAGGTGGTCCATTCGGAAAGTCCAATTTTGGGCAACTTTTTCGAGCATTTCGGCCGGAATAGCCCGAATTTCTTCGGAAATGTTGTCTTCCAAAGCTGGAATAGTTGCTGGCTTATTTCTGTAGACTTTAGACTTGACGTAGCCCCACAAAAAATAGTCTAAAGGCGTCAAATCGCATGATCTTGGTGGCCAACTTACCGGTCCATTTCTTGAGATGAATTGTTCTCCGAAGTTTTCCCTCAAAATGGCCATAGAATCGCGAGCTGTGTGGCATGTAGCGCCATCTTGTTGAAACCACATGTCAACCAAGTTCAGTTCTTCCATTTTTGGCAACAAAAAGTTTGTTAGCATCGAACGATAGCGATCGCCATTCACCGTAACGTTGCGTCCAACAGCATCTTTGAAAAAATACGGTCCAATGATTCCACCAGCGTACAAACCACACCAAACAGTGCATTTTTCGGGATGCATGGGCAGTTCTTGAACGGCTTCTGGTTGCTCTTCACTCCAAATGCGGCAATTTTGCTTATTTACGTAGCCATTCAACCAGAAATGAGCCTCATCGCTGAACAAAATTTGTCGATAAAAAAGCGGATTTTCTGCCAACTTTTCTAGGGCCCATTCACTGAAAATTCGACGTTGTGGCAGATCGTTCGGCTTCAGTTCTTGCACGAGCTGTATTTTATACGGTTTTACACCAAGATCTTTGCGTAAAATCTTCCATGTGGTCGAATAACACAAACCCAATTGCTGCGAACGGCGACGAATCGACATTTCACGGTCTTCAGCAACACTCTCAGAAACAGACGCAATATTCTCTTCTGTACGCACTGTACGCATTCGTGTGGTTGGTTTAATGTCCAATAAAGTAAACTGAGTGCGAAACTTGGTCACAATCGCATTAATTGTTTGCTCACTTGGTCGATTATGTAGACCATAAATCGGACGTAAAGCGCGAAACACATTTCGAACCGAACACTGATTTTGGTAATAAAATTCAATGATTTGCAAGCGTTGCTCGTTAGTAAGTCTATTCATGATGAAATGTCAAAGCATACTGAGCATCTTTCTCTTTGACACCATGTCTGAAATCCCACGTGGTCTGTCAAATACTAATGCATGAAAATCCTAACCTCAAAAGAATCACCCTTTATATCAACAGCCACTTTGAAATTTACATGCATAAAAAAACAACTGGTACTAGAAAACAAAACACACTTGATGTTATTGTAAAATAACACAAACTATTTAGAAGACAAATAATCCAATGAGAATAAGTACAATATAGATTAATTGCAAAATTTTCAAAATTTTAATAGCGCTAAGAAAAGAAAACTAAAACACAACCGTGTTGCCAAACACACTCTATTATACGTCAATTTTGCACCACTTCCGGTTCCAAAAATAGTTTTTTTACTACTTTTTTGGCGGCGCTTTTTCTGCTGGGGTGCTATACACATATATTCTGATATGTCTCCTTCATAAAATGCGGCTCTCAAGCCAAAAGCAAATGACTCTTATCTTTGCCTCTCTTTGCCTTTTTCCGAATACACAAGATAATTGCGAATAAAATAATATTAAGTCAAAATCATATAAAAATCTTGGGGAGCTGCTTATAACAAATAGCCAAAATGAATGCCAAGAATATAGAGAAATAAATAAGGACAGACAATAATTGGCCAAATCGGATTCGAACGTTTAAGGGAATGGTCACACCAGGCAAATATTTCAAAAACGATTGTCAAACTTTTCCAGGTCCATTTTCGAAATATCTGTATACCATCTTTGGAAAAGTCTCCTGTCGCGATGTTCCAGATGTATTTTCTTTTAGAGCAAATAAACCCGAATTTTTGATAAGCGTTTCACCGATTGTCTCTCATATTTTTTATTTGCTTTAAAAGGAAAATTTGTAGCGTCAAAAGAAGACTTTGCTTGCAAATCATCCTTAAAGTTGTGTGTAAAATATGCGATTTCTGGCACTATTAACCTAAATCGGATAAACTTATATATAGGGGGTTTTATCCAAATCTGAGCCATGCCAAATAAGAAGTCGATTGGACTAAAACTGCGACCTAGACATTGATTACAAAATTGTGTTCACAGACAAGTGGATATGGCTAAATCGACACAAGGGGCGGTCCTGAGCATTATTGCCAGATACACTATGTGTCTACCTATTCCACAATATATCTATGGTAAAGTATAGACATTTATTCTAACCTCCAAGTATAACAGATTATTTCCCTTTAAGTGCCATGCTCTCCTTTATTAAGAGAGAAAATGTCAAGGCTCTAAATGGCTATGAGTAAAAATTACTTTTCTGTCAATTGTTTTCCAAGATATCCACAATAAATACCAACTTTCACACTTATTAATTTGCTTTCATCGTCTTTTGTATGACTTGTTTTCAGAAATTTATGAAACAAAAGCTAGCTTAGCTTTTTCAAAGGCACGATGTAGGACCACATAGACAAAACCAAAGATAATAAAAGAGGAAGATGGGAGATTGGCCACTGAGCACATCAAACCATTTACCACATTAGTTTGATACTCTAACCAAACGCGTATAAGACAAGTATTGACATAGCATTAAAATGCAAATAAAAAGAAATTAAGAGCACGAAATAAATTTCCATAAAGGGGAAAATGTTGTTGTTGTTGTTGTTGATTAAAATTTAACATTGTTTCATTAAGAAAATTACATTTTTCATTTAAAAAATAAAAACTAAAAACAACTAAAAGATTACAAACATGTATTAAACTAATCTGGTAAATGCAACATTTGGTATGACGAAAGCCCATCTTCCTCTTTTATAATCTTTGGACAAAACCTTCGTGCTGGTTGATGGCAGCCACATCTAGCACTTGTCATCTTAGCAATGATGAAGCACTGTTTTTTGGTACTATTAATATGTACTAAAATATACATCTTATCTGGCAATTCCACGTTTGGTTAGCAAGGACATCAACACGACTACGCATAACAGATTGTTGTCTATGATTGCATAAATTCTGAACATAGCTCTTGGTAGTAAATCTCTCCTCTTGACAGTGTTGATATTTCATAACAGCAACGGTGTTAGTTCAGTGTAGTCACGCCCGCAATAGTTGATATGACGCGTTTACATAAACTTTCTAATACTGTAAATACTACCACCAACAACTTTCACAAGATGACACAGTTTCATCATTTCAAAACTGAAGCACCAGAGGTCTCTGGCAACATACTGTTACGTTTTTATTTTGAGGCGTGTTTACCCTATAATTAAAACACAGTTCTTTTCAAATAACGACAATCTACAATTTATTTGCTTATCTGATAGGTTTCACTTATTTGCTCTACGATGTGCACTGTTTGAATTTTAGCTTACGACTGACTTGACAGCTGTCAACTCTTTAAAAAGTACTGTACAACGCATTCGAACATTCTCGCAAGTCTGGCCTACAACCATATCGAATAATCTACAAACAGATATCGCACATATTTATTTAGAATGATCTACAAGTTTCTCGTAATTCCTCCCGCAGATGTCGCACATCAGATTATGCTCATAGTCTTGCCTACAACCTTCAAGCATCTCGTAATTTACTACACAAATACGAGAAAATAAGGAGATGTTTTGGACAAGTGATGATCGTTACAATTTTAAATTTTAAATTAACGGAAACTAATTTCAATAAACATATTAAATTACTAAAACTGCCTCCCGCTTAAGCCTGTTCGTCCCGAACAGGCACAGATCCCGTTCCGTAAGGAAATGTTTCAGGTGAACAACTTTGATCTTTGACCTTGATGACTTTATATGGGCCTTCCCACTGTATTTAAAGTTTAGGGCACAATCCTTTCTTTCATTGCGGGTTCAACAGTAGAACCAATAGTTCTTCTTGAAAGTATTCGCCGCACGATCATATCTCGTATGTGCACGCTCATAAAAAATCGCTTCTGTAACATATACTCCCAAACATATTTTGCTTCAAGCATATACATTTTTGGGTATTGCCCAAACATTTATATGTTTGATCTCTACCAATATATAATATGTTTGAAAGCATATTAGTCTAAACAATATATGTTTGGGTAGTCTAAGTTCCAAACATTTTGTATTTTTGCATCCAAATTCAATAATGTTGTCTTCCAAAAAACAATATGTTATTATGTGACCATATAATATGTTTGGAAGCATTTTGCACCCAAAAATATTATATGCTTAAAAAAAGTTCTCCCAAACAATATTGTGCTCAAAATTTTATTTATTTATTTATATATTTACAATCATAATGAATTATGAAAATAAACAGGTAATATAGGTGCTAACAACATAGGTTTTCGACCTGAATGCTCAAAATTTTGTTTCTGCTCAAAATTTTGTTTTGTTTGTATATTCCCCGACATCTTTCTCACTTCCACGAGATTTTTTAGTTCTTAGCACCTTTTTTTGTAATACAAGCATTGTAGAAGAAATTATTCAATTTTATGATTTTTTTTATTTTAATTTTACCTTTTGCCGGACGGGGATTCGAACAGCGGACCACACAGTTTGTAAGGATCAAAGAAGTATCTGATCAATTGCCCAAGGAAAAATAAAATGTTAATTTTGTAATAACAAGCAACAACCACCAACTTAATTCAATATCGCTCCCTATTAAATAGCGCTCCAAGCTACTAAACACATATATGTTTATAGGCTATTTCTAAATTAATATATGTTTGCATCCAAGCATATTATATTTACAAACATTTTATGTCCCAAACATAATATGTTCTAACATATTAACATATATGTCCCAAACATGTTATGCTAGTTTATGAACATTATATGCTTGCACTCAAAAATATTGTGTTTAAAAATTTGTGTTCCAAACATATAATGTTTATAGCTAAACATATGAAAAACAGTCTTTTTCATCCGTGTGGTTACTGTATTCTTCCATGGCGAGATCATTAGGTTTAGCGCCGAATATCAAATCTCCAGGTAACTTCAATTCCGTTCCGAATAGAACCTTGGCCGGTGTTCGTGAGGTAGAATCATGTATGGCAGATCTATAGGACAGCAAAAACTTTGGTATGTGCTCATCCCAGTCCCGTTGGCCGTTGTCCACCACTTTTCGAAGATGCTCCTCCAGAGTGCGATTAAAACTTCCTACCATGCCATCGGACTGTTGATGTAATGGCGTAGTTCTTGTCTTCTTGATACCAAGGGAGTCACACATGTCTTTGAATATGGCCGATTCAAAATTTCTCAGACGGAACACCGTAGCGACATATCCAGTTCTTGTCGACTACATCCACAATCGTCCTCGCCTCTTGGTTTGGAATGGTCCATGACCACAAGGACATATCGGTTTCCAGAATCACTTACTGGGAAAGGGCCTACAACGTCCATTGCTATTCTTTCAAATGGAGCTCCTGCCCTATACTCTTGCATATGACCTACACCAAGAAAAAAGTGCCTTCGGAACTAAAGGAAAATTGTTCATCAATTTAGTTTAGCCAATTTATTGCCATTAAGTTAAATTTTTGTTTAAAATAATAAAATTTACTTGCTTCAGTAAAAAAATCCTAAACTGAAAGCAGTTAGGAATAGTTCATTAACTAGAATAAGGCATGGAATTTTACTAATACTGTTTTCTTCGCTGGGTATAAGAATTTACTACTGAACAAGAAAATGTTATTCACTGATAACAAAACATTCGTAAAAATAAACCAAAACCGAACTAAAACCAAGTTTCCTCAAATTTAGTAAAATTTCTTATAAAATGATAATTCTGACATCATTTATTATAGAAAGCTTATCATACATACGAATAGCTCTTGGCATAGAAAAATATTTTAGTTCATTCGTACTAAGAAGTATTCAATCCTTTTAAAACTTAAGGAGACACACTTATTAGAATATAGGAAATTTTCCTATATTTCTTTTATCTACCTGTAATCGATAACTGTCATCGATGTAATCGGTATGTTTGCGCGTGGGTTGTTTTTTAGTTGGACTCGCGTTGTTACACTGGTAGAAAAAGTTTCGTTATATTAATGAAATGTGTCATTAAAATTGAGCCAATGAAACAAATTCATTGATATAACGAAATTTTTCGTTATTATAACGAAATTTCTGTTAGTCAACGAAACGTTTCGTACTATCAACGAATATTTTCATTGTATGAATAAAAAGGTTTCATTGTATCAATGAAAAATTTTCGTTGGCTCAATTTTAATGAAATTTTCTTTGGGTGTATGGTATACGGAGGGATTGTTAAAAAATAATGTAGTAAAACAATATAATAAATAACAAATAAAATATTTATTATTTTAAATTAGTGAGAGCATTTTTCGTTTTTCAAAATTATTGAACATAAATAACAAACAATAAGTCTATCTATGTTCGTGATGGTGTATAAAGGAAGAAAACAGCAACAGAATAACAACCCATTCATTCCTCTTAATTTTGGAATCTTCAATTATCAGGTAACATTCATACAGTGACGCTAACCTTTTGTGAAAAAATTGGTTTATGATTTTTTATATTTGTAGGTGTTGAAATTGTAAAAGCCCAATAAACACAAACGTTTGAAAAATGCTAAATTTCAACAATTTTTCAAACTTTTTTTCAAAGGATTAGGGTAATATTCAAGTTGAGAAATTGTTGAGAAAATCGCGTTCTCAACAAAAAACAGACATTACCCTCAACAGTGAAATTCAACACATTAGCAATTATATCTCAAGTGTTATCCTCAAATTGAAATGCATCGCTACTCAATAATTTGTCAAACAATTTTCGATGCGAGTTCAAATTCAAAATTAACATCGTTGCAAATACTTTTCAACCTAAATTTGTATGAATGATATCCCCACTTCAAATAGAAAGTCAAAGCCAAAATTCTATGAATTTTGTATAATTTATTCATTTTCATCAAAATAAAATATATAATAATAATACACTACACTACATAATACACTACAATACCAATTGATAAATAATAATCTTATTAAACATATCAACAAATAAGAACAAAAAAAAAACAAACAAACAACAAAACTTTAAATATCTTAAACATTATTAGTAAAAACTTTTGCATTGATAATTCGATTTCCTTCCTTTTGGTTCCTTCCTTTTATTAACATGCGAGCAATTTGAAATTAGGAACGTACTGGACCGCGTGTGAGAATTGATTTTCAGCAGAAGGAATTCACAAACTATCCATTTTAAACTGATAATAGCATATGAATTAAACTGACGATGTGATGCACATTTTCATCCAGAAGTTGTTGATTTCAACAATTTGTTGTTTTTAACAATTTTAATTGGTTGCACTTGTAATGTTTCTGGAAACTTTTTCTTGTCGATAAGCCACTCAATTTTCATTGGTCAGCTTCTTATTGTTTGCAAGAATGTAGCATCCAAAGATTTTAGTTTTCTGCAAAGAGATTTAAATTTAGTAACTTCTTTAAAGTGTTGATTTAATTTTTCGTATTGACGTACCAATTATTATAAACTATTTGAAGCAGTTCCAGTTAATTGTCCACCATTTTTTCATTGGTCAGCTTTTTAATGTTTTCAAGAACGTAGAATCCATAATTTTAGTTTTCTGCAAAGAGATATACATTTAGTGACTTCCTTAAAGTTTTATTTCATTTTTTATTTTCACTTACCTATTTTTATATACTATTTGGTTATTTGTCTAAAATTTTCCATTTTTTTATTTCTTGCAATTGACCACGAACTTCGTTGCACAAATAAGTATTGAAAACCACATGGTTTTTTCGTTGCATTTTAGGGTAGTGTTTTGTCAAAGTTTTCTCATATCATCTTCAACACCTTTTCAAAGATTTCGTCAACATTTTGGCAAATTGGAAGTAATTCGCAAACAATTTGAAGATGTATTGAAGATGAGCTATTTCAAGTCAAGTTGAATTTATGTTGAAAATTATATTTACCCTCAAACTGAAAAGTTGTTCCATTTGAAAAACGCTCATTCTGTGTTTATTGGGAGGAGGACAAAATCGTTACGCAGCATCTTATTAACCCGTTCACTACCGAAATAAACCTAATGATAAAAACTTTTATTTTTCTTCTTTTTTTACTTGTACTAACAGCATGTAGAACAAAAATTGCCATTTTGAAAACCTACCTCAATTACTTCAAGAGCTATATGAGCTTGTTCTGAAAACTTGATTCTTGAATTGTGACCAAATGGCCTTACGAAAATAAGCGCTATTTGGCCTATAATATCATTCAAAGTGTGCGAAAAAATACAAAAAAGAACCCGTACAAATATCAGCTATAATTGTTGTATAAATGTCCATTTACTAGAAACATACAGTACAAAAATTGTCTCAAATTTTCGTATTTTTCGTTTATTGTTAAAGAAGTTTATAAAAATGTATTTTAGACCTCACCAATATGGACAATATATATAGCTTATTTAGATGAAAGCCTCTACTTTAAAATAACATCGAGAAATAAATCGAAACTAAGTGGGAAAATATAATTTGGTGTCTTTTTCGCATGTCCTTCTAAGTGGACATCAGTAGTGAAAGGGTTAATAGTGAAAGGAACAAGAAGAAGAAAAGCATTACATTTTACAGTTGGTAACTTTACATGGATATTGGAAATAGCGGACTAATAAACTAATATTTCAAGGCCAGTCGATACTGTTAATTCTTAATAAATATATTTATTAATATATTAATAAAACATGTCTTTTATTGGAGAAAAACAAAACCTATATAAATAAATAAAACTGCATTTAAAAACGAAGGTAAACAGTTCTAATTTTGAAGTAAAAGGTTTACCACAAATATGTAAGATTTGTCCAAATCAATGAAAAAGTTCAATAAAATCATTCCATATATGAATTTAATTCAGTTAAATTTTTTCATTCTGTAGTATAACCCCCATATACAAAAAAAAATTAAAGAAAACTTCAAGACTACTGTTACCATATAAATTCCTTCGATAAACTGTCAATAAATTATTTTACATGTGGGCATAAGGGTACATAAATATAGGAAAATGTTAACTAATATATGGAATGCATTCTACCTAATTTCAACGAAAATCACATCGTTATACGAAGTTCAACTTTCTTTACAATTAGTTCATTTTAACTTAAAGAAGGGGTCACTTTTTTCTGGGTGTAGGGATGCCAGATTTTGAAGAGGCGAAAAGAGCACTTTCAGGTTATAAAAAATAGCACATTTTTTAAATAAAATAAAAACGTTTAATACCAATTTATTGTTTTTATTATTTATTCTTACAGTACAGTATATATATATATATATATATATATATATATATATATATATATATATATATATATATATATATATATATATATATATATATATATATATATATATATATATATATATATATATATATATATATATATATATATATATATATATATTATATATATATATATATATATATATATATATATATATATATATATATATATATAAATATATATATAAATATATATATATATATATATATATATATATATATATATATATATATATATATATATATATATATATATATATATATATATATATATATATATATATATATATATATATAAATATTTATATATATATATATATATATATATATAAATATATATATATAAATATATATATATATATATATATATATATATATATATATATATATATATATATATATATATATATATATATATATATATATATATATATATATATATATATATATATATATATATATATATATATATATATATATATATATATATATATATATATATATATATCGGTCCACTATTTACGAGGTCGGCTCGGAAACTTCTTAGCTTATCAATGAAAGAGGTTACTGGCGGACGTTAACTTAAGCTGTCTGCTAATGTTTTTGGAACAATCTGCACCCTCACAAAAAATCGCTTCTGTTACATATACTCCCAAACATATTTTGCTTCAAGCATATACATTTTTGGGTATTGCCCAAACATTTATATGTTTGATCTCTACCAATATATAATATGTTTGAAAGCATATTGGTCTAAACAATATATGTTTGGGTAGTCTAAGTTCCAAACATTTTGTATTTTTGCATCCAAATTCAATAATGTTGTCTTCCAAAAAACAATATGTTATTATGTGACCATATAATATGTTTGGAAGCATTTTGCACCCAAAAATATTATATGCTTAAAAAAAATTCTCCCAAACAATATTGTGCTCAAAATTTTATTAATTTATTTATATATTTACAATCATAATGAATTATGAAAATAAACAGGTAATATAGGTGCTAACAACATAGGTTTTCGACCTGAATGCTCAAAATTTTGTTTCTGCCCAATTGTATATTCCCCGACATCTTTCTCACTTCCACGAGATTTTTTGGTTCTTAGCACCTTTTTCTGTAATACAAACATTGTAGAAGAAATTATTCAATTTTATGATTTTTTTTTTTTTTATTTTAATTTTACCTTTTGCCGGACGGGGATTCGAACAGCGGACCACACAGTTTGTAAGGATCAAAGAAGTAGCTGATCAATTGCCCAAGGAAAAATAAAATGTTAATTTTGTAATAACAAGCAACAACCACCAACTTAATTCAATATCGCTCCCTGTTAAATAGCGCTCCAAGCTACTAAACACATATATGTTTATAGGCTATTTCTAAATTAATATATGTTTGCATCCAAGCATATTATATTTACAAACATTTTATGTCCCAAACATAATATGTTCTAACATATTAACATATATGTCCCAAACATGTTATGCTAGTTTATGAACATTATATGCTTGCACTCAAAAATATTGTGTTTAAAAATTTGTGTTTCAAACATATAATGTTTATAGCCAAACATATGAAAAACAGTCTTTTTCATCCGTGTGGTTGGTTCAACAGAAGAAAATAATCGAGAAGGTTCAGCGGTTAAAACTAGAAGTGCCCATATGTAATAGGTACTTTTAGTTAATGTGGTATCACAATGGACTGAATAGTCTAAGTGAGCCTGAATCTTAATCGGGCTGCCATTTTAACCTAACCTAAGAAAGGCAGTCACTCGAATTAGAATGAATTTGGGTTTTTCTATTTTTGAAAGTTCGTTTCGTTTGTACGAGTATGAGAATACATTAATTACATTAGTTTACAAAATAAAAATTTTTCATGTACATTTGATGAGATGCGACTGTTATGTATTTTGATCTGCTTAATTCGAAAAAATTTTAATTTTAAATTTTAAATTTTTTTTTTTATGGAACAGCTTTTGAGATATCTCGTTATTTTTAATTTTTTACTTTACCAATTATATCTCGAGTTAGAAATGTCCGATTATATCGTTGTTGATACTTAAATGAAAGGTATTGAAATGACGAATAGTCGTGTGTAATTGGATCTGTGATAAGTTAAGTGGTCGATGCAAAAAGTCATATTAAAACAAGTATATACGGCCGTAAGTTCGGCCAGGCCAAAGCTTATGTACCCTCCACCATGGATTCGTAGAAACTTCTACTAAAGACTGTCATCCACAATCGGATTACTTGGGTTGCGGTAACGCTTGCCGATGGCAAGGTATCTTAAAACCTCCTAACACCGTCTTCTAAATTATAAGTAATTTACGTGGTATATATTAAAATAAAAAACAAAAAAACGATTAAATACGTATATAATTCAGTTTGATACAATTTTCTATAGAAATAACATTTTAACAAAATTTTCTATAGAAACAAAATTTTGACAAAATTTTCTATAGAAATAAAATTTTGATAACATTTTCCATAGAAATAAAATTTTGACAAAATTTTCTATAGAAATAAAGTTTTGACAAAATTTTCTATAGAACTAAAATTTTGACAAAATTTTCTATAGAAATAAAATTTTGGTAAATTATTTTTGGTTCGAGTGGCAACCATGATTATGAATCGATATGGACCAATTTTTGTGTGATTGGGGATCGGCTATATATAACTATAGATCGATATGGACCAATTTTGGAATGGTTGTTAGCGGCCATATACTAACACCACGTTCCTAATTTGGACCGGATCGGATGAATTTTGCTCCTCCAAGAGGCTCCGGAGGTCAAAATTGGAGAACGGTTTATATGGGGGCTATATATAATTATGGGCCAATATGGACCAATTTTTGCATGGTTGTTAGAGACCATATACCAACGCCATGTATCAAATTTCAGCAGGATCGGATGAAATTTGCTTCTCTTAGAAGCTCCGCAAGCCAAATCTGGGGATCAGTTTATATGGGGGCTATATATAATTATGGACCGATGTGGACCAATTTTTGCATGGTTGTTAAAGACCATATACCAACACCATGTACCAAATTTCAGCAGGATCAGATGAAATTTGCTTCTCTTTGAGGATCCGCAAGCCAAATCTGGGAATCGGTTTATATATATAATTATGGACCGATGTGGACCAATTTTTGCGTGGTTGTTCCTCCAGCTTCAGTTCATTATTTGGATTGTTCTTTTGTCTCTGGAGTATAGTAGTGGATCCATGTCTCATCAACAGTTATGAAACGACACTTCAAATCCATTTTATTTCGCTTAAAATCCAAACAAGCTTGAGAAATGTTCATTCTTATGCGTTTTTGATCGACTGTTAACAAATGCGGCACCCATCTTGCAGAAAGCTTTTTCATCTGTAGTTCTTCATGCAAACTTAATGGACTCGGTCATTTGAGATGTCCATGATATTAGCTCTTTCACGCACTTTTATTTGTCGATCATTTAATCCCATATCATAGGTTAGGTTAGGTTGTATCATGCACTTTGGCTACAAGTTCTGTTGTTGTAGTGGACGTCCAAAAACGTGGTTCATCTTCAATGCTTGTACGACCACGTTTAAATTCAGCAACCCAATTTTTTACTGTTGCATATGAAGGAGCACTTTCACTTAACACATTCACCATATCATTATGAATTTCTTGTCCAGATAAACCTTTTTATGTAAATATTTAATGGCAGCACTCATTTCTAATTTTTCCATTGTAAAAAAATTGCGGATGCGTCTGTTTTGAACACCTGTTTCTATATGAAGGAGTTGCCAGATCGAAATAAAATTTAACATGTGTACATAACAGAGATGGAAGTTTCCATATATTCTCTAACAACCACGCAAAAATTGGTCCACATCGGTCCATAATTATATATATAAACCGATTCCCAGATTTGGCTTGCGGAGCCTCAAAGAGAAGCAAATTTCATCTGATCCTGCTGAAATTTGGTACATGGTACATGTTGGTATATGGTCTTTAACAACCATGCAAAAATTGGTCCACATCGGTCCATAATTATATATAGCCCCCATATAAACTGATCCCCAGATTTGGCTTGCGGAGCTTCTAAGAGAAGCAAATTTCATCCGATCCTGCTGAAATTTGGTACATGGCGTTGGTATATGGTCTCTAACAACCATGCAAAAATTGGTCCACATAGACTGATAATTATATATAGCCCCCATATAAACCGATCCCCAGATTTGACTTGCGGAGCTTCTAAGAGAAGCAAATTTCATCCGATCCGGTTGAAATTTGGAACATGGTGTTAGTATATGGTCTCTAACAACCGTGCTAGAATTGGTCCATATCGGTCCATATTTATATATAGCCCCCATATAAACCGTTCTCCAATTTTGACCTCCGGAGCCTCTTGGAGGAGCAAAATTCATCCGATCCGGTTCAAATTTGGAACGTGGTGTTAGTATATGGCCGCTAACAACCATTCCAAAATTGGTCCATATCGATCTATAGTTATATATAGCCGATCCCCAATCACACAAAAATTGGTCCATATCGATTCATAATCATGGCTGCCACTCGAGCCAAAAATAATTTACCAAAATTTTATTTCTATAGAAAATTTTGTCAAAATTTTATTTCTATAGAAAATTTTGTCAAAATTTTATTTCTATAGAAAATTTTGTCAAAATTTTATTTCTATAGAAAATTTTGTCAAAACTTTATTTCTATAGAAAATTTTGTCAAAATTTTATTTCTATGGAAAATGTTATCAAAATTTTATTTCTATAGAAAATTTTGTCAAAATTTTATTTCTATAGAAAATTTTGTTAAAATGTTATTTCTATAGAAAATTTTATCAAACTGAATTATATACGTATTTAATCATTTTTTTGTTTTTTATTTTAATATATACCACGTAAATTACTTATAATTTAGAAGACGGTGTTAGGAGGTTTAAAGATACCTTGCCATCGGCAAGCGTTACCGCAGCCCAAGTAATTCGATTGTGGATGACAGTCTTTAGTAGAAGTTTCTTCGCAATCCATGGTGGAGGGTACATAAGCTTTGGCCTGGCCGAACTTACGGTCGTATATATTTGTTTTAATATGACTTTTTGCATCGATATTGTTTGAACCACTTAACTTATCACAGATCCAATTACACACGATTATTCGTCATTTCAATACCTTTCATTTAAGTATCAACAACGATATAATCGGACATTTCTAACTCGAGATATAATTGGTAAAGTAAAAAATTAAAAATAACGAGATATCTCAAAAACTGTTCCATAAAAATTTTTTTAAAATTTAAAATTAAATTTTTTTCGATTTAAGCAGATCAAAATACATAACAGTCGCATCTCATCAAATGTACATGAAAAAATTTTATTTTGTAAACTAATGTAATCAATGAATTCTCATACTCGTACAAACGAAACGAACTTTCAAAAATAGAAAAACCGAAATTCATTCTAATTCGAGTGACTGCCTTTCTTAGGTTAGGTTAAAATGGCAGCCCGATTAAGATTCAGGCTCACTTAGACTATTCAGTCCATTGTGATACCACATTAACTAAAAGTACCGATTACATATGGGCACTTCTAGTTTTAACCGCTGAACCTTCTCGATTATTTTCTTCTGTTGAACCAACTAGATTGTTCCAAAAACATTAGCAGACTGCTTAAGTTAACGTTTTCCAGATCCGCCAGTAATCTGAAGCTATATGCCCCTAAAATTTGTTTACGCCTTACACAAAATGCAGGACACTCACACAAGAGGTGTTTTATTGATTCCGTTTCCTCCGCATCATGACAGCTCATACAATAGTCATTATACTTCGCACCAATAGTTTTTACAAAATCGCCTATCAGGCAGCGACCCGTTATAGCAGATATCAGGAGTGATATCTGGCGTCTCGAGAACACTAGCATATCTAGTGTGCGGTTTAAGTTTAAATGGGGCCATATTTGCTTGGTGTCGTTACAACCCTTGCAATTCTCCCATCGAACATTTGCCATCATGACAGCCTTCTCACGCAGTAAGAGCTTGCAGGTAGCCAGAGGCATACCAACAGATTCTAGTTCCCCTGGAATATGTAAGGTAGTTCCTAGCCTTGCTAGCTCATCTGCTTCGATGTTCCCCGGTATGTTCCTATGGCCAGGCACCCATATTAGGTGAATATTGTGCTGCTCAGCCATCTCATTGAGAGATGGCCGTTTTCGAGTTGAGGAACACAGAGTCCAAGGATTTTATTGCAGGTTGACTGTCTGAGTATATATATTAATGCCCACATTTTTTGGAACATTACTTCTCAGCATTAGCGTAGCTAGACAGTTTTCCTAGGGGGGCTATAGCCCCCCTAGCTAAAAATTTATAGACTGAACTTATAGGTTCAATTAATGTTGTATTTCATAAAATTGAATAAAAAATTAGACATCAAAATAATTCGACAATTAATTTATAATAAAGCAACTGAAAGTAGTTCCACACTTTTCCCAGCAAAAAAATTGTGAGTTGTTCTAAAGGCACAACTTTAAAAGTACTTCCAAAAATGTCCTCAATTATTTCAACTACACAGGAAGTTTTTTACTTCATTTTTTTCATATTTTAATGTGTAATTTTTTGTTTTCTTTTTTTTTCAAATAGTTAAAAAAAAAGAGTAAGAATAAATAAATTGGTACAAATTATTCAAATTTTGCCACAAAACTGCTAAATCCATTATAGAAAAATCGATAATTTTGGAAATTATTCGAGGAAAACGTTTCAAACAAGCGTCAGAATGCATTAAAAATCATAAAAACAATATAAAAATTATTTATTTGGGAAAATATCACAAAATTTTTTAATTCACATTCAAAACACTGAATTCGGATCTCACCTTAAGAAGTGATGCAAATTCATTGCAACGGCTGTTGAAACGGTGGATATTTGTCCTATGACAAGCTCATATTACATTCATTGCTTCTCCGCCAATTTTGCACCACTTCTAGACCCAAAAAGAACATTTTCACTACCTTTTTGGCAAAGCTTTTTCGCAGCATTATTAAGATTTATGAAAGAATAATTTTAATATCAATTACTATTTTTTAATTAAATTGACTAAACTAAATCAATCATAAGTTCAACCACAGATTTATTTCATAAATATCAGACTTCAGACATTGCCATCGGCAACTGCTACCACAACCCAAGTAATTCGATTGTTCATGAAAGTCTTAAGCGGAAAGTTTTTGTGCGATTGTATATACTTGTTTAATTTTTATAAAAATTTAAAAAAAAACTATTGACATTTATTGAAAAATTGAAAATCAGAAATAAAGTTTCAAATTCTGGGGGGGGCTAAAATTTTTCTGGGGGGGTCTAAGCCCCCTCCCCAGAGGCCTTCCTACGCTTATGCTTCTCAGTCAATTCACCACTTCTCTTATTGCTAATATTTCAGCCTGAAAAACACTACAGTAATCAGGTAATCTTTTCGCTATTCGAAGTTCCAGATCTTTAGAATATATATCTTTTATTCCCCGGGGTCCGTGTACCCCACGCCTCACTGTTGGGAATTAGAGTCTCAAACTTATTGTCGAAAAGTGGTCTCGCCAAAGTGTAATCCACTACGTTAGGCACATCTGACATTATTTTGAGGACCGAATTGTGACCGTAACTTTTTTCCGACCACAGCGATAGTTCGCGCAATCGCACAGTCGTTGTTGCAGCTGACTGTTTGGCCAAAATGTCTAAAGGCAATAGATGCAGTATGACATTAAGGGAATTTGTTCCTGTCTTGCTGAATGCACCTGAGATACACAAGCACGCCATACGCTGAACTTTATCTAAACTTGTCGGCTGGTGAAGTGCCGGCCACCAGACTACAACACCATATAGCATTATAGGTCTAACCACTGCCGTGTATAGCCAATGCACAATTTTTGGTTTTAGGCCCCATTTTTTCCCTATTGCCTTTTTGCACGAGTATAAAGCTACCATTGCTTTCCTCGCCCTTTCTTCAATATTAAGCTTAAAGTTCAGCTTCCTGTCCAAACTAACGCCAAGGTATTTTGCACACTCACCAAAGGGAATTTGAATACCCCCTAAGTAAATGGGCCTAACCGTGGGAGTATTGTGATCTTTGCAGTACATGACTAGTTCTGTCTTTGCAGGATTTACCCCAAGACCATTATCTTTCGCCCATTTCTCAGTCATCCGGAGGGCTCTCTGTATAATATCTCTAACTGTTGATGGGAATTTTCCCCTGACTGCTAGCGCCACATCATCTACGTATGCCACCACTTGTATCCTTTCTTTTTCTAGGGAAACCAGAAGGTCGTTTATAGCAATATTCCAAAGAAGAGGTGATAGAACTCCTCCTTGAGGAGTGCCTCCGTTCACATACCTTTGTATGTTTGCTTGTCCTAGTGTGGCTGAAATGCGTCTCTTCCTTAGAAGTTCGTCTAACAGCCTAAGTATACCTGGATCAACATTCAGAGTTGTCAGTCCATTTAATATCGAGCTCGGATGGACGTTATTGAACGCCCCTTCGATGTCTAGAAACAACCGTCACATCAGCCGTTTCACCCCAGTGGGTGTCTTTGAATTTCTCTGCATGGTGGCCTAATATCCCACCACACTTGAAGTAGTAGGAAGTTAGTAGGTACTTATTACGATGATTTTATCCGCTATTAAAAACACGTCCGTTCCGTTCGGCGGTTGAATGCCTTTCTTTCGAATGAGATTCATTCGATATACAGGAACAGGGCATAAATGTCTTTTCGACAAATTCAAGAAAATTTAATTTATTTCTTTCGCTTATTAAAGAAAATTTTGTAGTTTGAAGGGAAACAAGTATATACGGCCGTAAGTTCGGCCAGGCCGAAGCTTATGTACCCTCCACCATGGATTGCGTAGAAACTTCTACTGAAGACTGTCATCCACAATCGAATTACTTGGGTTGCGGTAACACTTGCCGATGGCAAGGTATCTTAAAACTTCCTAACACCGTAATATATACCACATAGTCCATACGTGGTATATATTAAACTAAAAAGGCCGATTAAATACGTATATAATTAAGTTTAAAGTATCTATAGAAATAAAATTTTGACAACATTTTCTATAGAAGTAAAATTTGGAAAAAAATTTCTACAGAAATAAAATTTGGAAAAAATTTTCTATAGAAATAAAATTTGGAATCAATTTTCTATAGAAATAAAATTTTAACAAAATTTTCTATAGAAATAAAATTTTGACAAAAATTTCTATAGAAATAACATTTTGACAATGTTTTCTATAAAAATAAAATTTTGGTAGATTATTTTTGGCTCGAGTGGCAACCATGATTATGAACCGATATGTACCAAGTTTTGTGTGATTGGGGATCGGCTATATATAACTGTAGACCGATACGGACCAATTTTGGCATGGTTATTAGCGGCCTTATACTAACACCACGTTGCAAATTTCAACCGGATCGGATGAATTTTGCTCCTCCAAGAGGCTCCTGAAATCAAATCTGGGGAACGGTTTATATGGGGGCTATATATAATTATGGACCGATATGGACCAATTCTTGCGTGTTTCTCAGAGACCACATTCTAACACCATGTTCCAAATTTCAACTGGATCGGATGAATTTTGCTCCTCCAAGAGGCTCCGGAGGACAAATCTGGGAATCGATTTATATGGGGGCTATATGTAATTATGGACCTATATGGACCAATTTCTGCATGATTGTTAGAGACCATATACGTACACCACGTACCAAATTTCAGCAGGATCGGATGAAATGTGCTTCTCTTAGAGCAATCGCAAGCCAAATTTTGGGGGTCCGTTTATATGGGGGCTATACTTAAAAGTGGACCAATATGGACCAATTTTTGCATGGTTGTTAGAGACCATATAGTAACACCATGTACCAAATTTCAGCCGGATCGGATGAAATTTGCTTCTCTTAGAGCAATCGCAAGCCAAATTTGGGGGTCCGTTTATATGGGGGCTATACGTAAAAGTGGACCGATATGGCCCATTTGCAATACCATCCGACCTACATCAATAACAACTACTTGTGCCAAGTTTCAAGTCGATTGCTTGTTTCGTTCGGAAGTTAGCGTGATTTCAACAGACGGACGGACATACTCAGATCGACTCAGAATTCCACCACGACCCAGAATATATATACATTATTGGGTCTTAGAGCAATATTTCGATGTGTTACAAACGGAATAACGAAGTTAATATACCCCCATCCTATGGTGGAGGGTATAAAAATTGGAGTTGATTTTTTTTTATCAAGCAACTAATTAATAAATCATAACAAAATCTTTATGAAAATTTTTTATCAAAGACAAAATCTATAAAGAAATTCAAAATATCAATGCAAAACTTTATCAAATTTTCAATAATTTTTGATAAATATTTTTATCAAAATTTAATAAAACGTATTTTTTCTGTGTAGAAAAAATCCTGATATTGTATTGCCATCTATGACCCTGATCACAAGTTATTGCCTTACGGAGAAATTCTTGCATACGATCCATGGTGAATGTTACGAGGGTTGCCTTTTATATCTAGGAGTGTTGCAATCTGCCAACTGACCGCTCCATTGTAAATCTTGACATTTTTGAGGTTATACGTATTCAGAAGGTTTGGAATACGAGCTCTATTTGTGTAATTTACGGCAACTTATGTTAAAAGATTCATCTCGCCCAAAAATGGAAGTAAATCGTAAACACTTTCGTGCGATTAGTTTTTGCAACATTCGACGTGGAACCAGTTTTTTGATGGTATGGTGAATTCAACCAAGGTCGTAGTTCATTCCAAGACGAATTTCGTGAAGATCGGTCTAAAATCTGTCATTGTTCCGGAAACCATTGATGCTGTGCGACAACTGATGTTACATTACCCATTTATGGAATCAGCATACATTCAATATTGCATGAACATTTGTTTGCCAGTTATCTTCCAAGAAATCAGGAAAACCAACTCTCTTCACTACAACAATGCGACCTCTCACACTCGGCTCAAATAACTACAGTTTTAAGCACTCAAAACATCGATTGGCAAGAATGACTTTTTTATTCCCTACGTAAAAAATGAGAGGTCAACGTTTTTCGAAGCACTTGATGCGTTCAGAATGCATGTTTTGGAGATACATCAATAAGAGGGGGAAAGTGCTTCGACAATTGATTCAAACGCATGTAAAAGTGTATGAAGCTTAATGGGGATTTTTGTTTGAAAAACAATAAAGGGATTTTCGATAATTAATATTTGTTTTTGTTCTCTAATCACGAAAAATAAAAAACCAACCCTCGTACCTATAATTCGGCCTCATCGAGCTTTCTTCATTTCTATTTTTGGTGTAATTTATTATTTTCAATCTGTTACAATGCAGTTGTTGGTATTGTAAAATTGAAGGTGCATCAACGACTTTCCCTTATTCTTTATTTAAATTAGGTCCTGGGAATCCTTTAACAAAAAAACTATTTTGCACTTTCGTCACTGCAAGCTGTTTATCAACAATACGAAAACAGGTTTCTTTGTAATTTAAAAAATAATTTCGATCACTATGTAGATCTGCCTCTCAGCTCTTCACTTTTTTGCCATGGCTATTAGCCCGCCTTTGACCGGTGCAACGCACCATGGAATGCGACAAGTGTATGTTTGTTTTTTTTTTCTTTTTGTCTTCGCCTGCTTGGGAAGTTAGTTTACATCCCCTATGGAGCTGTGGCTTAATAACACAGATGTGAGTGTGCGAGCTCTTTTGGCGGTTTAGTTTGCTCCTTAATGGAACATTCGTTCCGTTCAATGATTATGCTACACCTGCAACAACATTTAACCCCCAACCTTCCATATTAGTATGTAGACGTAGCACGAGTTCAATTCATCTGTTACATTTTTTTCGAAAAAAAAAACTCTGTTGTGAAAAATACCTGCTAGCCCGCTGTTGTATGAATTAATGCTCTCACAGGCGATGTATTCCTTACTCAGTCGCTTAAATTGGAGAGTGTATATGTTTGTCTGTTTGTGGTGGTTTTGGTACAATAGAATTTTTGTATAGGCCTTCCTTATATTTCGTTATTACCTTTTTTTGTTTTTAATGTACGTTACTTTTTCTAATTGCCTGTAGGGACCGACCATATGACCCAATGTGTGTGTGTGTGGGAAATATCTATAACAGATCTTTACCGAACTATGGACGTGTGAGTCCGCATGTGTTAGTATGTGAATGCAATTATTGTTTTTCGTGTTTTCCAAGGACCATCTACCCCATCCACGTCTAGTTGCATAGTTGAATATTGCGGAGGTGGAAATGAAAATGTATTCCACCTCCATAATTACGGCATTCCAAACTCAAATTCTACTTCATTTTGTGATTTTTATGTAGGTTTGTGTGTGGGTACATGTATTCTCCATTTGCCATGACTTAGTGTAGCACAGTGAATTTGAATATTTTCAGACACAATTCTATTGCCAAATATTATATTGGAAAACTGCATAATCTACTTATACCCTGCGTTACGAGGGTTACTTTTTTTATTTCGGGATTAGAGACAAACAAAAACAAATATTAATTGTCGAAAATCGCTTTATTGTTTTTCAAAATATTCATGTCTACCGGAGAATGTAACCGCCGAGTCGCGCCGCTTTAGTGTTAGCCGACCCTTTTTTGGCAGTCGACGCCGCAGAATTTGTCGGCTCATCTCGACTCAAAACAAGTATATACAGCAGTAAGTTCGGCCGGGCCGAATTTTAAATACCCACCACCATGAACCAAATATTAGGGTTTCCTTTGAAATTTCAGGAGGGCTTGAGGACTTGAGGACACTTCCCAAAGATAAATTTAAAAATTTCACCTAAAGGGTGATACGGTCAAAATTTGGTCAAGGGAAAACGCGTGTAAATCGGTGAAATCGTTTATATAAAAAATCAAATTTAAATTTCTTTTTCAAGTTCACTTAGTATAAAATTCAGGAAAAATATTCAGTTAGGCTTTCGCTTTTCCAAATCCGAATTGCCGGGCCTCACGCTTGACACCTGCTATCAGATTTTGTACAGCCACCTTGTCCACCTTCTTCGCCGCAGAAAGCCAGTTTGTCTTGAACTGCTGCTCGTCCTTAGCAGTTTTTTTGGTCTTCTTTAGGTTCCGCTTGACAATAGCCCAGTATTTCTCAATTGGGCGGAGCACTGGCGTGTTGGGAGGGTTCTTGTCCTTGGGAACCACCTGCACGTTGTTGGCGGCGTACCACTCCATGGTCTTTTTACCGTAATGGCAAGATGCCAAATCCGGCTAAAACAGTACGGAACAGGAAAGGCAGCAGACGTTTATTCAAACACTCTTTCACGTAAATCTCTTGGTTGACAGTCCCGGATTCATAGCTTCCGGGACTGTCAACCAAGAAATGCTTCTTTTCAAGCCACAGGTACAGATGGCTTGCCCAACCAGATATTTCTTTGCGAACTTTGACAGTTTTATCTGCTACCTTTCCCCTTCCTTTTGCCGAATAAAACTCCTGTCCCGGAAGCTGCTTGTAGTCGGCCTTGACGTACGTTTCGTCGTCCATTACCGCGCAGTCAAACTTCGTCAGCATCGTGGTGTACAGCCTCCGGGATCGCGCTTTGGCCGTCGTATTTGGTTTATCATCGCGATTTGGAGTCACAACCTTCTTGTAAGTCGATAGTCCGGCTCGTTTTTTGGCTTGATGCACGGTTGTAGACGATACACCCAGCTTATTTGGGGCATCTCGGAGAGAGAGGTTAGAGTTTCGCTTGAAACTACCGGCAACTCTCTTTGTCGTCTCAGCGGCTTCCGGTTTTCGATTTCCCCCCGATCCAGACTTCCTGGCTGTCGACAAACGTTCCCCAAACACTTTAATTACATTTGTAACGGTTGATTTGGCAACTTTTAGCGATTTTGCCAGCTTTGCCTGCGAGTAGCTCGGATTTTCGCGATGCGCGAGCAAAATTTTTATACGCTGCTCTTCTTGCTTGGGCGTCATTTTGACAACTGAAGAGTGAATTCCAAAATCAAAATAGGAGCAACATTCTACACACACAAACACACCTTCAAAATGAGGGGTGTTCAGGTTTTTTAAATGCAAAATTGAAAGAAATACGTCAAGTTTATATTGACCAAATTTTGACCGTATCACCCTTTATGAGGACTGTATCAGATTCTGGATTTATAAGAACCATTTTTGTTTGAGTTTTAGAGGAATCATTAACATCTCTTGTAAGTGTGCAAGAAAATTATTAAATAACGTCTTGATTTGAAATCTTAAATCTGTAGATTTTCACCCGAGAAGTAAAATCTGGAAATTTTACATTGAGTTTCAAGCAATTTTCATGATCAGTTCGCCTTCTATACCATCAAGAAGTGAAGACGGTCTATATGGAGGCATTACCAAAAGGACCTATAAAAACTTAATCCGATACACGTTTTTGTGAGCCTAAAATACCAGAATATTTACAATTTCAGGCAAATCGGATAAAAACTACGGTTTCTAGAAACCCAAGGAGTTAAATCGGGAGATCGTTCTTATGGGGGCTATACTAAAATATGGACTGATATTCACCGTTTTCGGCAAACCTCTTTATGGCCCGAAAATACCTTTAGATTTCCAATTTCAGGCAAATTGGATAAAAACTCCGGATTCTAGAAGCCCAAGTAGTAAAATCGGGATATCGGTCTATATGGGGGCTATATCAAAACATGGACCGACACTGACCATTTGTGGCAAACCTCTTTATGGTCCTAAAATACCTATAAATTTCCAATTTCAGCAAATTGTATATAAACTACGGATTCTATAAACCCAAGATGTAAAATCGGGAGATCGGTCTATATGGGGACTATACCAAAACATGGAAGGATACAGACCATTTTCGGCACACCTTTTGATGGTCCTCAAGTACCTCTAGATTTCCAATTTCAGGCAATTTGGATAAAAACTACGGTTTCTATAAGCCCAAGAAGTAAAATCGGGAGATCGGTCTATATGGGGGCTATACCAAAATATGGACCGATACTCACAATTTTTGGCACACGTATTTGTGGTCCTACAATACCTCTAGATTTCCAATTTCAGGCAAATTGGATAAAAACTACGATTTCTATAAGCCCAAGACCCCAAATCGAGAGGTCGGTTTATATGGGGACTATATCAAAACCTGGATCGATATAGCCCATCTTCGAACTTGACCCGCCTGCAGACAAAAGACGAGTTTGTGCAAAATTTCAGTACGATTGCTTCATTATTGAAAACTGTAGCGTGATTATAACAGACAGACAGACAGACGGACATCGTTATATCGTCTTAGAGTTTCTCCCTGATCAAGAATATATATACTTTATATAGTCGGAAATCGATATTTCGATGTGTTACAAACGGAATGACAAACTTATTATACCCCCGTCACCATTCTATGGTGGTGGGTATAAAAACACAATAATGTTTTAATAATTAATGTATTTTCTGCCACAATTATTCAATATTAAGTTTCTATAATAATTTCGCAAAGAGCTTGCTCAAAAGATATGAATAATATGTAAATTTGATTGTATTTAAGATTGGTAGTACAACTAATCTCATAACCATTCCGATAAACTATATTTTATTTTATAATGGACAAACGTCCGCCACCGAATATACAAATTTATATTGGCTTAGTTTGCCGCCGGAGGCAAAATTTTAGTATCAGCCGCGGCCGATAAAAATGGGTCGACTTCATTCTCTGCCCCAAGCAGCTTTTAAGGCACCATGTTCCATTTTCACGGAAAACATACATCATGTTTTCCGACAATTAATATCTCTTTCATCCGTGTATCGAAAAACGTTGACATCTCGTTTTATTTTTTACGTATGAGAATAAGAAGAAGTCATTCGGTGCCAAGTCGGGACTATACTGCGGTAAACCCATCAAATAGGCGTTTTAAGTGCTCAAAAATGCTAGTGGTATGGTTTTCCGAAAAAACAAGCGATCATTTGCTTGAAAGTGATTCGTGCGAGAGAAACTTTTGTTGGATTTGGCTCATCTTGAAACACCCATACAATCGACTGCTGTTTACTTTCACGATGTCACAGACGTGTTTCGAAGCACCACAACCGTATTTTGAAGGCATTTCTCAAGATATATTTAGGAAGGTAGTTTCAAGCTATCAGGTGATTACAATTTTTTCGTTTGAGCAGAACTTTGATTTTCGGTATTTGCTTAATGGCATGGGAGTAGCTAAAGGGATTTTATGAGTTTGTCATCTCCCCCTACCAAATACCATGCAGTATTTCTTCAATCTATGATTATATATCATTGAATAAAATATTCTGGTTTCTTCCCATCTTCAAGAATTTCTTTTTTCTCTTTTTGAGGTATCTTCACAATGAGCACACATTGTAGTTTTTACCCCTTACGAAAATGTTGCTAGCTACGCCAATGTTTAATTGACAATTGTGACAATAAAAATAAAAATTCAAAATAAAATTATTTTATACCAAAAATTTTGAAATTTTCAATTTGCTTTAAATTTATGACATAAAAGTATCGAAATATATTGTCCTCAAAATTGATGGTAAGAATTATTTCAATTATTCTTGCGAACCGTAACACATTTCCTCATATTTCGAAGCATACATACACGCAAAAAAATAATTCTTTCCTCCCAAACGAAATTTTAGACAAACAAAGTTCGTTTCTCATTTGCTTTTCGTTGAAAGGAAGTGTATTTGGAAGAAAAGTATATACTTTTTGTGATAAACGTTTATTCTTTTCCAGGATGTAAAAGCAATTTCATAAAGACTAACTCAAAAAAAATTTTTTCTGGCTAATTGCATTTTCCCCCACATCTTTCTCACTTCCACTAAGTTTTTTAGTTCTTAGCACCTTTTTCTGTAATACAAACAATGTAGAAGAAATTATACGATTTTATAAATTTTTAAATTTTTTTTTACCTTTCGCCTGGACTGAGAATCGAACCGCGGACCATGCAATTTGTACGGCAGCACACTATCCACTGAGCTACGTAGCTGTTATTGTCATCAATAGCTAATTATCCATATAAGTTATATTAATATAGCATAGCTTGCGGCGCCCACGAGCCGATTAAACAAAGTTTATTTAACAGAAAAATACATTTAGTTTGGGACCGTGGAGCAGTGGTTGCTACGTCGGACTTGCATGCCAAGGGTCGTGGGTTCGATCCCTGCTTCGACCAGTTTTTTTTTTGTTTTTTTTTTTTACATATATTCCAGATATGGTCGGAAGATTCCGAAAAAATGTTCAACATTACATTCTACTATATTAAATTTTTACTATGAACTGTAAAATGTGTCTTATTAAAGACCTAAAGTCAGAAAAGAACAGTGTTTGATATAAACGAAATGGACTGTGTTGTTGGTTCAAAAATAACTCTTTTTATTGAAAAAATAAAAATTGTGTAACAAACGAATTTTTTTGGTGATAAAAGTGTATACTTTTCGAAGCAATTCAAAAAACTCTAACAAAAGAAAAACGTTTTCGGTACACGTTTTCCAAACGTTTTTTTTCTTTGCGTGTATATACATTTCCAGATTTTCTCCATTTTAAATTTAATGTGATTTCAATTTCAATGTGACTGACAATCAAAGTTTCAATATGGCGACTGACATTTTTGTTTTTGTACTAAAACTAACTTACTAAATCTGCCTTGGCATTTCTTTTGACCAATCGACACTAGTCTTTTTTGAACGATTTACAAATTGTGTTAGATCCAATGTGGACAAATTTATTTGACGTTAAAATGTTCATGCAATATTGAATTCACTTATTTTTGTGATATCGGCGTGATGTCAGCGTTTGTAATACTGTTTAGTTAAAATTTTCTAAAAATAATCTAAATTTTCTAAAATTAACCAAAAATGTTCTTCATGGTGGGTTCACTGTTTTTTTAGCGTATACATTTAGGGCCAATTGGCTTCTATTGTCAACAAATTATATTATGGCATAAATCTACAGCGTAATATACGAATAAATACCAATAATCTTCAACATATATTTATATAAACACAACATTTTTAACAAATAATTTAAGAAATTTAAGTAAAATCCTGGTATCGGGATATATTCGTGTTATATAAAAAAAACAAAAAAGGAAAGTCTAAAGTTGGGCGGGACCGACAATATTATAGATTTAGATTTATAGATTTCCATTTTCGATACCATCTCAACAACGTCAACTTTGTTTAGTGCTACACTAATAGAAAAAAATTGCCTTGCACAATCGTGAATCGTGAAACAGAAACGTTCAGAAAAATCAAAACGAATGTTCACGATTTCGTCCACGGCGTTCACAATTTCATGAACACCATTCGTTTTTCTTTGGCCATGAAAAGTCTTAAAATAATCGTTAGACGTTGTTATGGCAACTCCGCCGTTGGTGCAATGTGTTAAGGCGACTGTTAATGCATATCGTGCAGGCAACACAGGTTCGAGTCACGGTAGCGGAAATCTTTTTTTTTTTTTTAATTTTCTTTATAAATTATCATTACGTTTTCAGATCATGAACACTGGTTGTTGTTTTGACAACGTATGGTGTCATTTTTACGTTATCAGATTGACTCCATCTGTTCTCAGTTTGACAACAGATGTGTGTTGATTCACGTTCATGAACGGATCGTTTCGAAATGTTCATAATTTTTTCTATGGGTGTATATGTAAAGGTTTATGTGTACATATACACTAAAAAACAGTGAATGCAGATGTCTCTCCGATTTCACAGAAATAATAAATATTTTTCGAAAATAAGTAATTATATTTCGACAAACTCAAGAAAAATTATTAGACAGAATTATTTTTTCTCTTGTTAAAGAAAATTTCGTAGTTTGAAGAAAAATTTGCAAACATGCCTTTAGTGTCATACGAAGTTCAAGATGGGCGAAATTTTGGTAAAGTTTACAATTTTTAAGAAATTCTGTGGGAGATACGAATTTAGTACATTTTTACGCTTCATTTGTGTATAATTTTCCCCTATTTTAGTTCATTTAACTAACGTACGCAAAAAAATATTCAAGTCAAAGAAACTTTCTCGAAGCATAATAATTCTATCTACTAAAATAGAATTAAATTGGTTTTAGTGCCATATAGGGTTCACTTTGTTTTCAGTGTACATATATGTATTTAAATCTGAACCGATTTGGACAAAATTTCTAGACTTCTAACGATTCCCTGGGGCGGAGCACAATATTAGTAAAAAAGATGGGAAATATTTAAATCTAAATACATTTTATGCATTTTCACAAAAGTGTATTTATGATTTATCGGTCGATAGATATGTATTAGAGGTATAGGTAAATTGAGTCAGTTTTACAAGTTTTCGACTTAGCAATGGCGATTTAGCAAGAAAATATGGGTATTTTGGCAATATTTTCCAAAATCGGAAGAACATATATATGGGGGGTTTCTCAAAATCTGAGCCGATTTTTAACTTAATTAATTCAACTCTCTTTATATGGTCTAAATCGGGCGAAAGATATATATATATATATATATATATATATATATATATATATATATATATATATATATATATATATATATATATATATATATATATATATATATATATATATATATATATATATATATATATATATATATATATATATATATATATATATATATATATATATATATATATATATATATATATATATATATATATATATATATATATATATATATATATATATATATATATATATATGTATATATATATATATATATATATATATATATATATATATATATATATATATATATATATATATATATATATATATATATATATATATATATATATATATATATATATATATATATATATATATATATATATATATATATATATATATATATATATATATATATATATAAATCCGAACCGATTTTGACCAAATTTGGCATGCATATCTGGAATTTTCACAAGGTCGCACAATGATGAGGTCCCCTCACCGATCAAATATTAAAAAATCAGGTACCACACATAATTTCGTAACCTTCCCCAAGTCCTCGATAGATTTCATGTAAATCGGAGAAGTTTATTTATTGCACTGTACTTTAAACAAAGTTGGACACAGAGGAGGGAGGTCCCCATCTCCGACCAAACATCTTTGTTTAGACGCCATCTTAACCTTCCCTGAAAATTTCAAATAAATCAGATAATTTTGGTCAGATTTTCAAAAAGTTGGGCAAGGGTGAGGTACCCCACATTAATTTCATAACCTCTCCAAACGTCCTCCGTAAAAGGGCCATATATAGACCAGATATCAAAAACCGAAGTACCCTATTTTGACCACAAACATTCAAACAAACATAACTCGGATTTCATATACATATATAGATTATATCTGAGATGTGCGTAAAGATCGCTATGCTATAGCCAATGGTTCGTATATGAAGGTGGTATTCCATCCGCTAAAATAGGTGCAATATATTCATCCACTTAGTGATAAAGTTAAGTTTCCCACACCCTCAAAAAAATCGCTTCTGTAACATATACCCCAAACACATTTTGCTTCGAGCATATATATTTTCAGGGTTGGTCCAAACAAAATATTGTTTGTATTGTGTTTCAATACAAACAAAAAATTAAAAGTAAAAAATTTTAATGAAATTTTCTTTGGGTGGATATATTTTTAAGGTGCCAATTGGTTACTTCCATTATTTTACTTGCAGCATACTCTCTAGGCCTCTCTTTCTAAACACATATATGTTTATAGGCTATTTCCAAATTAATATATGTTTGCATCTAGGTTAGGTTAGGTTAGGTTAAAGTGGCAGCCCGATTAAGATTCAGGCTCACTTAGACTATTCAGTCCATTGTGATACCACATTAACTAAAAGTACCTATTACATATGGGCACTTCTAGTTTTAACCGCTGAACCTTCTTGATTATTTTTCTTTGTTGAACCAACCAGATTGTTCCAAAAACAGTAGCAGACTGCTTAAGTTAACGTTTTCCAGATCCGCCAGTAATCTGAAGCTATATGCTCCTAAAAGTTGCTTGCGCTTTACACAAAATGCAGGACACTCACACAAGAGGTGTTTAATTGATTCTTTTTCCTCCGCATCATGACAGCTCATACAATAGTCATTATACTTCGCGCCAATAGTTTTTGCAAAATCGCCTATCAGGCAGCGACCCGTTATAGCAGATATCAGGAGTGATATCTGACGTCTCGAGAACATTAGCATATCTAGTGTGCGGTTTAAGTTGAAATGGGGCCATATTTGCTTGGTGTCGTTACAACCCTTGCAATTCTCCCATCGAACATTTGCCATCATAACAGCCTTCTCACGCAGCATGAGCTTGCAGGTAGCTAGGGGCATACCAACAAATTCTAGTTCCCCTGGAATATGTAAGGTAGTCCCTAGCCTTGCCAACTCATCCGCTTCGCAGTTCCCCGGTATGTTCCTATGGCCAGGCACCCATATTAGGTGAATATTGTACTGCTCAGCCATCTCATTGAGAGATTTGCGGCAGTCGATGGCCGTTTTCGAGTTGAGGAACACAGAGTCCAAGGATTTTATTGCAGGTTGACTGTCTGAGTATATATTAATGCCCACATTTTTTGGAACATTACTTCTCAGCCAATTCGCCACCTCTCTTATTGCTAATATTTCAGCCTGAAAAACACTACAGTGATTAGGTAATCTTTTCGCTATTCGAAGTTCCAGATCATTAGAATATACTCCGAACCCCACTTGTCCATCCAATTTGGAGCCATCAGTGTAGAAATCTATATATTCTTTATTCCCCGGGGTCTGTGTGCACCACGCCTCACTGTTGGGGATTAGAGTCTCAAACTTTTTGTCGAAAAGTGGACTCGCCAAAGTGTAATCCACTACGTTAGGCACATCTGGCATTGTTTTGAGGACAGAACTGTGACCGTAACCTTTTTCCGACCACAGCGATAGTTCGCGCAACCGCACAGCCGTTGTTGCAGCTGACTGTTTGGCCAAAATGTCTAAAGGCAATAGATGCAGCACGACATTAAGGGAATTTGTTCCTGTCTTGCTGAATGCGCCTGAAATACACAAACACGCCATACGCTGAACTTTATCTAAACAAGTCGGTTTCTGAAGTGCCGGCCACCAGACTACAACACCATATAGCATTATAGGTCTAACCACTGCCGTGTATAGCCAATGCACAATTTTTGGTTTCAGTCCCCACTTTTTTCCTATTGCCTTTTTGCACGAGTACAAAGCTACAGTTGCCTTTCTCGCCCTTTCTTCAATATTAAGCTTAAAGTTCAGCTTCCTGTCCAAAATAACGCCAAGGTATTTTGCACATTCACCAAAGGGAATTTCAATACCCCCTAAGGAAATAGGCCTAACCGTGGGAGTTTTGCGATCGTTGCAGTACATGACTAATTCTGTCTTTGCAGGATTTACCCCAAGACCATTGTCTTTCGCCCATTTCTCAGTCATCCGGAGGGCCCTCTGAATAATATCTCTGATTGTGGATGGGAATTTTCCCCTGACTGCCAGAGCCACATCATCTGCGTATGCCACCACTTTTATCCTTTCTTTTTCTAGAGTAACCAGAAGGCTATTTATAGCAACATTCCAAAGAAGAGGTGATAGGACTCCTCCTTGGGGAGTGCCTCTGTTCACATACCTTTGTATGTTTGCTTGTCCTAGTGTGGCTGAAATACGTCTCTTCATTAGCAGTTCGTCTAACAGCCTGAGTATACATGGATCAACATTCAGAGTTATCAGTCCATTTAATATCGAGCTCGGATGGACATTATTGAACGCCCCTTCGATGTCTAGAAACGCCACGATTGTGTATTCTTTGACAGATAGTGAGCTTTCAATAAAGCTGACTAGTTCATGTAGTGCGGTCTCAGTAGACCTGCCCTTCGAGTATGCATGCTGTCGTTTCGAGAACAAACTTGAATCGATGCTAGTTCTAAGATAAATATCTATCATCCTCTCCAGAGTCTTAAGTAGGAATGAGGATAAGCTGATTGGTCGGAAATCCTTCGCCCTCGAGTGAGAGGCTTTTCCCGCTTTAGGTATGAAAACGACTTTTGTTTCCCTCCACTTTCCTGGGATATATGATAAGTTGATACATCCTTTATATATCACCGACAACCAGGGGATAATTTTGTCAGTTACAGCTTGTAACTCCGCCGGAGTAATTCCATCAGGTCCAGGGGATTTGAATGGTCCAAAGCTATTTAGCGCCCATCTTATTCTAGTTTCCGATACAATTTCCTCGACAGGAAACGACCGCTGAGCAACTGTGGCACCGCCAGTACATGGTTCAACCGTCTGATTTCCAGGAAAATGTGTGTCCAATAGTACCTCCAGCGTCTCCTTACTGGACGTTGTCCAATTGCCCTCCGATGTTTTAATGAAACCTGGAGCGGAGTTGGTGGATGCTAGAACCTTCCGTAGTCTGGAAGCCTCGGACGTATTCTCAATACTGCTGCAGTAAGCATTCCAAGAGTTATGCTGAGCCTTTCTCAGTTCTCGCTTGTATCCTCTCAGATTCTTCTTGTAAGCGTCCCAGTCCTCAGGGGCTCTGGTGGACTTTGCCTTGTTAAAGAGCTTCCTGCAGGATTTCCTCATATTACTTAATTCCGTTTGCATCTAAGAATATTATATTTCTAACATGTTAACATATATGTCCCAAACATGTTATGCTAGTTTATGAACATTAAATTCTTAAACTCAAAAATATTGTGTTAAAAAATTTGAGTTCTAAACATATAATTTTTACACCCAAACATATGAAAAACAGTCTTTATCGTCCGTGCACAAAACAAAAAAATGCTTCGAAGGGATATACCGTTTCAGGTCTGAATTTATGTTCAAAATTTACGTTATAACTCATAAGAATAAGGACAACTGCAGCATTTGTCAACCCACCCTAGACTTGATACGCATTCATTCATCTACCAAGCCAAACGTTTCAAATGGTGTGAGTGCAATGAAAGGCGTTGATTATAGACTCACTCGTATATTCCAAACAATTCATGAGTTGGAGTTGTTGGGCCAATGTCGCCACCATGTGTAACAATGGCCTCCGTCACAATTGTAGCTTGGGCTCCCAACCATTGTGAACGAGAGTGGCCGTGGCCATAATGGCCATGGCTTGGAGTTGTACACGTATTTGGTAAAAATCGTTTTCGTGTAGGATTCGAAATAATTGTTTACATGCACACTGCCTTAATTATTCAGCAGTTAAGTGGTCATGGGCGCCAAAGACTACAAACAAATCAAAAATTCATGTTCATTTTCTAAATGGCTTCATATTAAATACGGAATAAAATCGATATTTGCCACTTCAACCCCCTCAATTGATGAGAATACGTCAGACCACATATGTACATGTGTATGTATTTGTCCGAGCAATGGCATAATTATTATTTGCTATGGTGAGGCGATTAAGGTCACAATTTTCGATTAAGATCTCCTATAGAAATTAAATAGAATAACAAATTACTCACTATAATTGTAGTTACTACTCTCAATAAATTTTAGTCATTGCAAAAATGCTTTCATTGTCTAGGCAAATATATGGGCAACCTATCCTAGCAGCACTAATAATGTAATATTCCCATACTAATTAAAGTGGATTTAGGAAGTGTAATGTGAATGAGGTATAAGACATTAAATCTAAACAATATCTTTAAAATAAAGAAATGTCAATTAAAATAATACCTAATATCTTCTCAAAAAATTTGGACAAAATTTAGGTGACCGTGGGTGTCCACTTCTGCGAGGTTTCACATGCGTTTGAACCAATTGTCGAAGCAATTTTCCCACTCTAAATGAGATATCACCAACATGCATTCTGAACGCATCAACCGCTTCTTCAGGTGTTGAAAAACATTGACCTCTCATTTTATTTTTTACGTATGGGAATAAAAAGAAGTCATACGATGCCAAGTCAGAACTACACAGCAACAGTGCTCAAAAATGCTGTTGCTTGAGCAGATGTATGAGATCTCGTATTATAGTGGTGAAGAGTGATCCGTCTTCGGCCGTTGGGTCTCCCGATTTCTGCACTGTTAGAAAAATATGTTTTTCATATGTTCCGATATAAACAAAATGTGTTTCGGGCAAAATTTTTAAACACAATATATTTAAGTGCAAACATTTAATGTTCCTAAACGAACACTCAATGTTTGGGACACATATGTTAATATGTTAGAATATATTATGTTTGGGGCATGAATGTTTCATAAAAATAATATGTGTGAATGTAAACATATATAAATTTACAAATTTCGAGTAGACATATATATGTTGTGATATTTTATTCAGAGAGCGACAGAGAGAGAGAGAGAGAGAGAGTATAGAGAAAGAAATAGAGATGGAAATCGGGAGGGTTGACGAAAGATATCAACATAACACAGCGAGAGAATCAAACGGGATCAATTTCTGTGAAACCGCTTGTATGTTGTTTTCGAAAACTGTTTTATGATAAGGCCAAAAATTTAATATGCTTAAGTCTAAATATTATTTAATTTGAATATTAGAATGAGTATTCGGAGTAAAGAGAATAGACATTCGTAACCAAGAGAATAGACCAAGAGGAGTTGACGGACACCTTGAAGTAGAAAAGCGGACATTAATTTCGAGTTTTGCAGCTAAAACAATTGAAAACGTTTATTTTCTTTAAAATGAAAGTAAAAGGCAAAACATTTCTATTTGAGAGTGATAATGCCAACTTAATACCGGCCTTAAAGGTACAAATGAAATTAAGTACAAATGTGTAAATTAAAAAAAAAATGGTGTTCGGTCGGAGCAGGGATTGAACCCACGAGCCTTTGCATGCAAGGCGGGCATGCTAACCACTGCTCCACGTGACCGACAAAAGTATGTTTCTGTTAAATAATGTTATGTTTGCATGGGCTCGTGGGCGCTGCAAACTATGCTATATAAATGTAACTTATAACGATAATTGCCTACAGGTGACTATAACAGCTACGTAGCCAAGTGGATAGTGTGGCGGCTTACAAACTGTATGGTCCTCGGTTCGATTCTCCGTCCAGGCGAAAGGTAAAATTTAAAAAATTAAAAAAATTGAAGAATTTCTTCAACATTATTTGCATTACACAAAAGGTGCAAAGAAATAAAAAAATTCGTGGAAGTGAAAATTATGTGAGGGAATGAGCACAATCTTCTTTGGGGAAAATTCTTCCAAGCATATAATATTTTTGGGCTCAAAATGCTTCCAAACATATAATATGTTCACATAAAACAAACATATTAATATTTCGGCAGTATCCAATAATCCTGCAAAATATATTTGGAACATATGTTAGAGAAGCGATTTTTTTTGAGGATGTTGGAAGACAACAATTAAATCCAAGTTGACATTAATCAACCAACATTTTATTTCATGTTAACCCTTCGTTGCATGACATTGCATATATGCAATGTTAGTTTCTTGCCTGTCTAGCTCCTATTCTTTTACATATTTTACCATAATTTTTTTTGTTATTTACATTTTGGAAGCCGTAGATTATATTTGATAAGGATTTTGTCCAGTATCGTAACAATTTCATTTAAATAAAGCGAAATTAAAATAAGCATTTTGAGTACCTCGAAAAATTTAACTTATTTGTTTTAATATTATGAAACTTTCTTAAAATTTTTTTAAATGTAAATATAAAATGAAAAGTTTATTCTAAACGCTACAATGAATGATATCATATCTGCAATTTCATGCGTTTGAGCCGATATGAACTGTCATTGCATATATGCCATATAATTGCATATGTGCAATGTCATGCATTCCATCAATTTTTGTTACTACTAGGACACTTAACGACGAATATGAATATAAAGACGAGTAGTTTGTTGATGATGGAGATTTAAACACCGAGTTTGATATAAATCGAGGTCGTAGAAGAAGATTCGAGTTGATCCTTGCCCTACATCGTTGGAGAATCATATAACATACAAGCTGCTGGGTTGTAATTGTTACACGTATATCATCGTGATAGATAGGTTAAATGGGTTCAACATTTTTTTGCGGTAGTCTAGGTTAGGTTAGGTTATGTGGCAGCCCGATGTATCAGGCTCACTTAGACTATTCAGTCCATTGTGATACCACAGTGGTGAACTTCTCTCTTATCACTGAGTGCTGCCCGATTCCATGTTAAGCTCAATGACAAGGGACCTCCTTTTTATAGCGGTGGTCTATCCCCTGTCAATATGTTGGTGACAATTTTAGGTGTTTAAAAGCTTCCTCATGGTGGAAGACCGTTCGAACTCGGAACTATAGAGCTTAATATTGAATCGAACTACACTCAGTGATAAACAGAAGGTCAATATTGTGGTATCATAATTAACTGAAAAGTCGCCATTATACCTACCCTAATAAAAACGAGGGTCCAGATTTCCGTGTATCATATAAGCTGGTATATACCAAAACCAGTTTTCAGCATGTTACGCTCCAACTTTCGTCGCCCCTCCGACCATTGCACTGTTCTACGTGGAACAGTGCAAAGGTAAACGGCAAACGGTCTCGCATCTATGGGATTGCGTTCTCCAAGTTCACATCCCTTTGTGTTAAATGCAAAACTGGGGAATTCTGTGCATCAAAAAAGGCAGAAATTGTTTAGAATCCCAAGAGTTTGACTTTTAATATTGCACCCCGAGAAGGAATATGATCACCTCAAACATGTTTCAGAAGTAAAATGTTAGTTTTCGATGGGGAACATGTAACATGTTTGACGCAACCATGCTATCTGATTTTGGCAAATATTTTATGTTTGGCGAGAAAACAATTATTTTTTAGTAAAAATGTTCCATTTTCCCCATCCAGCAATAAAATTTTTCTCTTAAAACATTTTTTATCTCATCACTTTTCTCCTCTACCTGTGATATATAGAGATAACAACGTGGACTAAAGAAATTGATTATCTGCATGAAATTGGATATATGCAATGTTACGTAACTTTTGCTTCAGTGATCAGAATCGAACGAAAATTGGTTTACGGTATCATAACTCCATATACAACAATTCTAACATACTAAATAATTTTTATCCTTGCTCAAATTAAATCATGCAACGAAGGGTTAAGATACCCAGTTTTAAGTGGAATCACTTAACTATAAGGACAAAACCATCTCATTGAAAAGTGTATTTGACAAGGAAAAAAGCTTTATATCAGAGAAATGCGTATTCTATGCTAAGCAAAATTCGCATTCGTATATTAAGGACATGAAATATTTGGCTCACTATAATATATTTTTCAATATTAAGTACGCAAAACTCAAATTTTTGGTGGCATCATATCTCTGCCATGCGAACGACAAAAAGTTGCACGGAAGGGCGACTCAGCAAACGATTCGTAGCTCAAGAAAGTATAAAATGAGATCTAAGCTTACTGAAAACATTGTCGTGAAGCCAAAGATTTCATGTTCTTAAATACGAATGCGAATTTTGCTTAGCATAAAACACACATTTATCTGCTACAAAGTTTTTAACCTTGTCCAAAAGTCAATAAAATTTTCAATGAATTCGTTTTAAATTTGATGACGTTTTGTACCTTGACTACAAAGTAAAAGCGCATTCAAAAATAGGAAATGCATTTTAATACTTTATTTTAAAGATGTTTTTTACTTGAAACAGCATAATTTTTACTTGAAGTCAAGTCTGAATTTGGAAATTAAAATTGTCCTTAACGCGCACTAAAAGCACTTTGTTAGCATACAAATAAAAAAATTGAAAAATAATTAAATTAAAATTTGTTTCCCAGAATCAATTCTCCGCTTATTTGGCTGAAAATCAATACCAAAATCATTAGTATAAAGACGAAATCTATAAAAATTGTATAGAAAGAAATTTCAGAATGAAAGTGAATATATTCATTGATTTGAAAAAAAAAACTTGGATTTGAATTGTAAAAGGCTTGATTTGATTTGAAAAAGGATTTGTTTGAAATGTTAAAGTTTCATATGAAGTAAAAATTCTATATATTGGGTACTTTTAGTATACCACTATAATCTAACCTTGATATAATACGCCATACAATAATATTTTATTCTGGGATGCCAACGCTTAAGTACTAACTAAAATATACTTTTAGCACCGTAGACATAACGTATAAGGTACGAATAATAATTAGCTTGTAATATATATGAGAATTAAATAATATATGAGAATTATTAATTGTTGTCGCCATTCCTACACCACCCAACAACTTCCAAACTGCAAATAATTGATGTATTGTTTACTTTGGATATTCACAAAAATGTAATTGCCATCTGGTCATTAGTTGAGCTCTAGTGTTATCGGGATAGGCAAATACACAGTCTTAGGTTAATTACAGAAAAACACACACGTACTACATATCGAAATAAACATAATCTACAATCTACATTAGGTTATTTCGAAAAATGGACTTTCATACGAAGGAGTGACGTTGAAACAATTATCGTCGAATCTTATGTACCCTCCACTTTCGATTGCGTACAAAGTTCCACAACCGAATTACTTGGATTGGGTAACATTGCCGATGGCAAAGTATATTATTTCATATCATTGTGTTTTAAATAGCAAGTTAGTCCATATGGGGTTTATATTAGATACAAAAATGGTCACATTAAATACATATAAAATATACGTCTCTTTAGTTCTTAATCGGTTTATATAGAGGAGTCTATAAATAATTTTGAACAAATATGAACCAATTTTCGCATGGCAACTTGAGGACCATGTTTATATGGGCGCTATATATAATTATGGAGTGATATGAGCAAATTTTTACACAATTGTTAAAGGACATATCGATGTCTCGATCCCACAATACGCTAAGTCTAAAAGGTAAATTTTACAGGAAACAAGTACAAAATCTTTTTGTTTGGAATTTCTCACAACTAATATAAGATATAAATTCACTTTTTTCGGTCTTAAAATAATGTTTATTGTAGTTTTGTTTTAGTATGTACGAATTCAAAATAGTTATAATAGAACATGGCTAAAAATGACTTAGACCACTTTAGACCGAACAAAGCTTTTTGCCATTTTTGGATTGGAAATTTTTAAAACTTTAGTCACAGGCTACGTACAATATTAACCATAACTTTTGATAGAAGTGTCCAATAAATTCGAACTTTTGACAGGATGCAATTCACATCAATCCGAATGAAAAACAAAGTACTCTGGAATGAGGACATCGATATGAAGATCCAGAAATCAAAGAAAAATCAGAAAAATCAAAATCGATATGAAGATCCAGAAATATAATTCTGGACCGAAATGGTCCAAATTTTGAATGATTGGTAGATACAATATACTAACATCGCGTACCAAATTTCAACCGGATCGGATGGGACGGGGGAGGGTAAAAAAATGTTGCATTGAACATAGAGATTTTTTGTCTGTAAAATTCGAAAGTGAGGTTTTCTTAGCATAGAAGACGCATTTCTCTATTACTGAGTTTTTTCTTTGACCAAAAGTCCTTAGAGTTAAAAGATTCGAGTTTAAACTTGGTATGTTTCCATCACAGAAAATTCTCTTGAACTGTGGAAAATTTGTCTTAAAACAACAAATTTTTAATATTTTAAAATCGTATTTAATTTTTTGATTTTTTAAACAATAAAGCTAAATCGTAGTCAAGAATGCAGATGTCTTTCTTTGGTAGTAATTTTTAGAGCTTGCAGCATTTCCTGTTCTTTTACCTATACGATTAAACAACATTCTCACTTAAATGCCAAATTATAAAGGGTGATACGGTCAAAATTTGGTCAAGGGAAAACGCGTGTAAATCGGTGAAATCGTTTATTTAAAAAATCAAATTAAATTTCTTTTTCAAGTTCAATTAGTATAAAATTCGGGAAAAATATTCACTTAGGCTTTCGAATTGCCGGGCATCACGCTTGACACCTGCCATCAGATTTTGTACAGCCACCTTGTCCACCTTCTTCGCCGCAGAAAGCCAGTTTGCCTTGAACTGCTACTCGTCCTTAGCAGTTTTTTTGGTCTTCTTTAGGTTCCGCTTGACAATAGCCCAGTATTTCTCAATTGGGCAGAGCTCTGGCGTGTTGGGAGGGTTCTTGTCCTTGGGAACCACCTGCACTTTGTTGGCGGCGTACCACTCCATGGCCTTTTTACCGTAATGGCAAGATGCCAAATCCGGCCAAAACAGTACGGAACAACCGTGTTTCTTCAGGAAAGGCAGCAGACGTTTATTCAAACACTCTTTCACGTTAATTTCTTGGTTGACAGTCCCGGAAGCTATGAAAATGCTGCTTTTCAAGCCACAGGTACAGATGGCTTGCCAAACCAGATATTTCTTTGCAAACTTTGACAGTTTTATGTGCTTGAAAATATCTGCTATCTTTCCCCTTCCTTTTGCCGTATAAAACTCCTGTCCCGGAAGCTGCTTGTAGTCGGCTTTGACGTAGGTTTCGTCGTCCATTACCACGCAGTCAAACTTCGTCAGCATTGTCGTGTACAGCCTCCGGGATCGCGCTTTGGCCGTCGTATTTTGTTTATCATCGCGATTTGGTGTCACTACCTTCTTGTAAGTCGATAGTCCGGCTCGTTTTTTGGCTCGATGCACGGTTGTAGACGATACACCCAGCTTATTTGCGGCATCTCGGAGAGAGAGGTTAGGGTTTCGCTTGAAACTACCGGCAACTCTCTTTGTCGTCTCAGCGGCTTCCAGTTTTCGATTCACCCCCGATCCAGACTTCCTGGCTGTCGACAAACGTTCCCCAAACACTTTAATTACATTTGTAACGGTTGATTTGGCAACTTTTAGCGATTTTGCCAGCTTTGCGTGCGAGTAGTTCGGATTTTCGCGATGCGCGAGCAAAATTTTGATACGCTACTCTTCTTGCTTGGACGGCATTTTGACAACTGAAGAGTGAATTCCAAAATCAAAATAGGAGCAACATTCTACACACACACACACCTTCAAAATGAGGGGTGTTCAGGTTTTTTAAATGCAAAATTGAAAGAAATACGTCAAGTTTATATTGACCAAATTTTGACCGTATCACCCTTTAGAATCGCTGATTCCCTTTCATGTCATTGATATAAAAATACGCTGCTAAAATTATCTTCCCTTAATAACACATGTCGGTTATTTGCCCAATGAACTTTAAAATAGAGGTGTTCACGTGCACACCTCTATTTTAAAGTTCATTTGTCGTGACTTCTGAGTCACGCTGATGGCAACGGCGTGAGCGTGATTAACAAACAAAACATTAACAAAAGTCGTGCGTGAGCGTGAGTCACGAAAATAATTTTTTCGTGAGTGTGCGTGAGTAACGAATTTCGGAAAAACACGCTCACGAAAAAAATCATGCCATCATAAAACGCTTACGTGATGAATTCATTTACAATTTTAGTGACACCTGGGATGTTAGGAGTTTAATAACGCTCTCGATTTTAATCATGCTCATGTTTTCAAACACGTCGCTAAAGTAAATTAGTCATAAAATTATTCGTGAGTCAAGACATTTCGTGCGTGAGTGTGCGTGAGTCCTACCAAACAATATCGTGCGTGAGTAAGATTTTTCCGTCGTGAGTGTGCGTGAGCGTGAGTAAAATATTACTCACGTGCACACCTCTACTTTAAAACCAAAATTAAAAATCCTTCATATAATTACCCTTCTACCGTACAAAATTAAAAAAAAACTAACTGATACAATTAATTATTTAATCAAATTCAGTTAGAAAATGATTAAATTGTTTTACGTTTTCAATTAAAATATTGATTATCCCAATAAAAATTTTAACTAAAACAAGTATACACGGCATTGATGATGCCATGGATTGCGTACAAAGTTCTACATCCACAATCCAATTACTTGAGTTGTGTTAACAGTTATCGATGGCAAAATGTCTTAAAACTTCTTAACAATGTCTTCCAATGTCTTATATTGTAAGATAGTCCATAAGCAGTCTATATTAGAAAAAAAAAACAAGACAGATTTAATATCTATATAAGCCACCTTATAGTTCTTGATCGGTTTGTATAGAACAGTCTATAAATAAATGTGACCTGATATGGTATTTTCGCATGGTAATTAGAGAACCACATTTCATCCAGATCGGATAAAATTCCATGAGGCCCCAGAAATCAAATCTTTGGAATGTGGACTGAATAGTCTAAGTGAGCCTGAAACTTAATCGGGCTGCCACTTCAACCAAATTTTTTGGCCAGGTGATTAAATATTTAATGTTAACAACACAAAAGCAAGAAAACTAAACGAGAAAATTGTATACGATAAAATTCATTATATGCTGCAAAGCCTCTTGAACAGTTTCAACTAAGTTTTCTTTTTATTTTGCCCATTTTTGTTGTCTTAAGGTGTATTTTACTAAAAGCTTCGTTATTTAATGAAGCCCGCCTAAAGGCGGCATTGGGCATTAGAGGGTTAACCTAACCTTGGGTCGTTAGAGGGCCGGATGAAATTTACTCTCCCATGATGTTCCGCAATTCAAATCTGGGGTCGCTTTATATGGTAGCTATACCTAAAAGTGGTCCGGTATGGTCCATTTGAATACCATCCGATCTACATCAACACGAACTACTTGTAGCAAGTTTCAAGTCGATAGTTTGGTTGGTTCGGAATTTAGCGTGATTTCAACAGACGGACGGATGGACATCGCTTGATCGACACACCACGAGCCTAAATACTTTATAGGGTCTGAGACCAATATTTGAATGTGCTACTAACGGAATGACAAGGTTAGTTACCCTCATCTTATGGTGGAGCAGTTTTAGAAAAGGCACTTATTGTTCATAATTTTACCTGCATTTTAATAAAGCTGTGTTAGAGCCAACCAGCTTCTAAACCATACAACGGATACGTTCGTACACTAAAACAAGTAAAAGCAGAGTTATGTTCGGCCCGGCCGAACCTTAAATACCCACCACCATGAAAATGCACTGAGATGTTATACAAATTAGTTTTTTTTTTGACAAATTATCTTAAATGCCAGCATATTTTCAATTTGTGGCAAATCGGACAAAAACTACAATTTCTGGAAACCCTAGGAGTTTAATAGGAAGATCGAGACATAATATCTTCGGTTATGGTACTAGATCCAATTTCTGCCAAATTAGATAATAACTACGGATTATAAAAGCAACAATAAAAATCGTCAGATTGGTCTATATGAGGGTTATATTAAACCATGGTTGAATAATTACCATTTTCGGTACACCTCTTTATGGTCCTAGAATACCTCTGGATTTCCATTTTCAGGCAAATTGGGTAAAAACTACGGATTCTAGAAGCCCAAAAACTAAGTCGGGAGCTCGGTCTATATGGGGGCTATACCAAAACATGGACCGATACTCACCATTTTTGGCACACCTCTTCACAGTTCTAAAATACCTCAAGATTTCCAGTTTCAGGCAAATTGGATAAAAACTACGAATTCTATAAGCCCAAAAAGAAAAATCGGGAGATCGGTTTATATGGGGACTATACCAAAACATGGACCGCTACTCACCATTTTTGGCACACCTCTTTATGGTTCTAAAATACCTCTAGAATTTGAAATTGAGGCAAATTGGATAAAAACTACGGATTCTATAAGCCCAAGAAGTAAAGTCGGGAGATCGGTCTATATGGGGGCTACACCAAAACATGCACTGACACTCGCCATTTTTGGCACACCTCTTCAAGGTTCCAAAATACCTCTAGATTTTCAATTTCGCGCAAATTGGATGAAAACTACGGTTTCTAAAGGGTGATTTGTTAAGAGCTTGATAACTTTTTTTTTTAAAAAAACGCATAAAATTTGCAAAATCTCATCGGTTCTTTATTTGAAACGTTAGATTGGTCCATGACATTTACTTTTTGAAGATAATTTCATTTAAATGTTGACCGCGGCTGCGTCTTAGGTGGTCCATTCGGAAAGTCCAATTTTGGGCAACTTTTTCGAGCATTTCGGCCGGAATAGCCCGAATTTCTTCGGAAATGTTGTCTTCCAAAGCTGGAATAGTTGCTGGCTTATTTCTGTAGACTTTAGACTTGACGTAGCCCCACAAAAAATAGTCTAAAGGCGTCAAATCGCATGATCTTGGTGGCCAACTTACCGGTCCATTTCTTGAGATGAATTGTTCTCCGAAGTTTTCCCTCAAAATGGCCATAGAATCGCGAGCTGTGTGGCATGTAGCGCCATCTTGTTGAAACCACATGTCAACCAAGTTCAGTTCTTCCATTTTTGGCAACAAAAAGTTTGTTAGCATCGAACGATAGCGATCGCCATTCACCGTAACGTTGCGTCCAACAGCATCTTTGAAAAAATACGGTCCAATGATTCCACCAGCGTACAAACCACACCAAACAGTGCATTTTTCGGGATGCATGGGCAGTTCTTGAACGGCTTCTGGTTGCTCTTCACTCCAAATGCGGCAATTTTGCTTATTTACGTAGCCATTCAACCAGAAATGAGCCTCATCGCTGAACAAAATTTGTCGATAAAAAAGCGGATTTTCTGCCAACTTTTCTAGGGCCCATTCACTGAAAATTCGACGTTGTGGCAGATCGTAAGTCTATTCATGATGAAATGTCAAAGCATACTGAGCATCTTTCTCTTTGACACCATGTCTGAAATCCCACGTGATCTGTCAAATACTAATGCATGAAAATCCTAACCTCAAAAGAATCACCCTTTATAAGCGAAAGACCCCAAATCGGGAGATCGGTCTATATGGGGGCTATACCAAAACATGGACCGACACTCACCATTTTTGGCACACCTCTTCAAGGTCCCAAAATACCTCTAGATTTTCAATTTCGCGCAAATTGGATGAAAACTACGGTTTCTATAAGCGAAAGACCCCAAATCGGGAGGTCGGTTTATATGGGGGCTATACCAAAACATGGACCGACACTCACCATTTTTGGCACACCTCTTCAAGGTCCCAAAATATCTCTAGATTTTCAATTTCGCGCAAATTGGATGAAAACTACGGTTTCTATAAGCGAAAGACCCCAAATCGGGAGGTCGGTTTATATGGGGGCTATACCAAAACATGGCCCGATATAGCCCATCTTCGAACTTGACCTGCGCGCAGACAAAAGACGATTCTGTGCCAAATTTCGGGACGATAGCTCCATTATTGAATGCTGTAGCGTGATTACAACAGACAGCCAGACAGACAGACGGACATGCTTATATCGTCTTAGAATTTCTCCCTGATCAAGAATATATATACTTTATATAGTCGGAAATCGATATTTCGATGCGTTACAAACGGAATGACAAACTTATTATACCCCGTCACCATTCTATGGTGGTGGGTATAAAAATATTTACGTAGTATTAAAGGTTATGCAACCTTACTTTTAGGATGTGCAATTTAAGAATATTAAGGAAAAATTTCTTTAATATAAAGAAATTTTAATTGAAAAAGTTTATATGTATATCATTTAGGTCACACATTTTAGAAATTTGCGCCCCTCCGTTAAAGTCGTATGTCTTTGAACTAAGGTAGGTTAGGTTAGGTTAGGTTAGGTGGCAGCCCGATGTATCAGGCTCATTTAGACTATTCAGTCCATTGTGATACCACATTGGTGAACTTCTCTCTTATCACTGAGCGCTGCCCGATTCCATGTTAAGCTCAATGATAAAGGACCTCCTTTTTATAGCCGAGCCCGAACGGCGTTCCAAATTGCAGTGAAACCACTTAAAGAAGCTTTGAAACCCTCAGAAATGTCACCAGCATTACTGAGGTGGGATAATCCACCGCTGAAAAACTTTTTGGTGTTCGGTCGAAGCAGGAATCGAACCCACGACCTTGTGTATGCAAGGCGGGCATGCTAACCATTGCACCACGGTGGCTCCGTGGTATAAAATGTACTTAAAGTAAATAAGCATATTTTAGATTTAATGAAGTCGTTCTTAAATTAAATAAAATATTGAATCTTTAAAAAAACCCTTCAAATATTGGCGAAGACTTATTTTGAGGATTTTGTATCTTTGGTTTAATGTTTCTTTTTATTTTGAATTAAGAAAATATTTTTTACTTTGAATTGTCTGCTATAATTTGGATTTTAAACTGTGTGTGATTAGCTTTATTAATATAACGCAAAAACAGAATGAAAATTCCATAAATGAGATATGCTAGATAGGTCCCTACTAATACCTTTATTTGAAAGAAGTCGCCTATTTGGCTCGGAATCAATACCAAACTCCTTAAGGCAGGTCAAAATGTTTGGATTCAAGTAAACTTTGTTTTGAGTGCAATTCCGCCTATTAACTCATATTTGAATTAGAAACATAACAGCATAACAAAAAATGTCATTTCAAACTAAAGAACAATTACTTCAACTTACATTTTTTTAACTGACAGTTAAAGCGAACGTATGATTTGTCTCTCTGATTTTTTAAAAATGGTTACATTGTTGCAGATTTTATCTTCATTGGACCATAGAACGTTTTAAAACTAAGAGGTATTTTATATCATGCTCTCTACGTACACATACGATAGTGTCCGATATATCTGCTTGGTCTTTTTCAGATGGATGTTCCTATATTTCACTTACTACCACAATTAAGCATTATTAATGCTATACTATAAAGTTTATAGTCATGCCATTGAAAAAGACCAATGAACACGATTCTCATAATTTTAAAATTCTTTTATCAGCTTTTCTATTAACATATAAGAAACATTTTTTCCAAAAGAAAACAACAATGCATGGTGTTTCATTGAAATTTCTTATACGCTGAAAAAAATATTGTCGTGAGGTCAAAGATTTTATGGCTTTAAAATACGAATGTAAATTTTGCGTAGCATTCTCTAATATAAAGTTTTTTTCCTTGTCCAAAAGTCGATAAACTTTTCAATGAAGTCGTATTGTCCTTATAATTAAGCGATTTGGCTTAAAATTGGGTATCATAAAATGAAAGAAAAAATGTTTGGGCTAAGGTCAACTTGACTCTAATAATTCTGAAATATTCTTTAAATTTAATGAAGTTGTCTTTAAATTTGTTGTCATTTTGCATCTTGACTACAAAGCAAAAAATCGTTCGAATATAGGACATGTTTTTCAAAACTTTATTTTAAAGGCGGTTTTTACTTGAAACATAGCATAATTTCTACTTGAAGTCGATTCTTAATTTGTAAAATAAAGTTGTTAAAGTTTTAAAGCGAAAAATTAAAATTAGCTTCCTAGAAGCAAGTATACAAAACCCAAATTTAAAAGAGAATTGTGTCCTAAAAGTAGAGGTGTGCACGTGAGAAATATTTTACTCACGCTCACGCACACTCACGACTGAAAAATCATACTCACGCACTATACTTTCTGGCAGGACTCACGCACACTCACGAAAAGAAAATTTGTACTCACGCACGAAAACGTCGTGACTCACGAAAAATACCGTGACTGACGAATAATTTTATTTAATTTACCTTACCGAAGTGTCTGAAAACATGAGCATTATTAAAATCGAGAGTGTTATTAAACTCTTAACATCCCAGGTGTCACTAACATTGTAATTGAATTTAACTCTTAAGCGTTTTATGTTGGTGAGCTGGAATATTTTCGTGAGTGTAATTCGTTACTCACGTACACTCACGAAGATATTATTTTCGTGACTCACGCTCACGCACGACATTTTGGTTTGTTAATCACGATCACGCACACTCACGCCGTTGTCATGAGCGTAACCTACGACTCACGCACGAATCACGAAAATTTTCGTGAGTCACGACAATTTCGTGTCACGTGCACACCTCTACTTAAAAGTATACTTACTTGTATTCTCCTCTTCTTTGGCTCGGAATCAATACCAAAATTTTTAAAGTAAAGACAAAATCTTTGGAACCGGACATGTTTTTTTTTCGGTGTATGCGTTTTTTTCTATGACATGTGCTTATATCCTTTCCTTACTTGAACTGGCGACGAGGCTAAGTACTTACCGGAATACCCTCATATGTGGTCCAACGCCCATTGCTTAGCTGATTCCATGTAGATTCTCTCTAAATTGTGTTCTTTTTATTGAAGATTTTCTAGAGCAGAGTCTAATGATTCAAATCTATGATGAAGGGCATATCTGCGTGGGTATTGAAAAGCTGGTCGTCCTCACCGCTGTTTATCTTACTTTTTTACCTAAACCACCCTAACAAAAATATCCATGCAAACAGATTTAGAACACATTTAAGTATCCTTACCAGATAATATATATAAGTTTAGATCCATTAGACCATGCAGTTTGTCTGGTTGTGTCTGGAAATCCTAACAGCTTTGGCTTCAAAGGAAACACCCCCTCCAAAGTATAAAAACATACACGCAGCTCACCAGGATCAAATCGATCATTATCATAATCGCCCAGAAACGCGACATTCTAGTTCACATTTGACACCCGTATATGCTGGCTGTATGCCATACACCATCGGTGTATTTTTGGCATCTGGCTGGCGGGAAAGGAAAATTATGTGTAACCTTAATGGTCATAGCACCATACCACTTCTCTTATACAATCTTTCCCTCTACACTGTTAGAAAAATATGTTTTTCATATGTTTCGATATAAACAAAATGTGTTTCGGGCACAATTTTTAAACACAATATATTTAAGTGCAAACATGTAATGTTCTCAAACTAACACTAAATGTTTGGAACACATATGTTAATATGTTAGAATATATTATGTTTGGGGCATGCATGTTTCATAAAAATTATATGTGTGAATGTAAACATATATAAATTTACAAATTTCGATTAAACATATATACGTTGTGATATTTTATTCAGAGAGCGAAAGAGAGAGAGAGAGTATAGAGAAAGAAATAGAGATAAAAACCGGGAGGGTTGACGAAAGATATCAAATTAACACAGCGAGAGAATCGAAAGAGAGCAATTTCTGTGAAACCGCTTATATGTTGTTTCGGAAACTGCTTTATGATAAGGCCAAAAATTGTATACGCTTAAGTCTAAATATTATTTAATTTAAGTCTAAATATTATTTAATTTGTGTATATTATAAAATTATTTATGTATGTTTATACTCGACCCCACGTTCTTCCTTTGTTAGAGTTTTTGAATTCCTTCCAAAATATCAAACTTTTATACCAAAACCAGTTTTTTATTACAAAATTGTTATTTTTGCAATAAAAAAATAATATTTTATCCAAAAGCTCAGTCCATTTCGTTTATATCAAGCACTGTTTCTGACTGTAAATCTTTAATAACCCACATGTCGAAGTTTCATTATAAAAATTTAATATAGTATAAATATAAATGCGTAAATTAAAAAAAAACAATTGGTGTTTGGTCGGAGCAGGGATTGAACCCACGACCCTTTGCATGTACGGCAGACATGCTAACCACTGCTCCACGTTGCCAACACATGTATGTTTCTGTTAAATAATGTTATGTTTGCATGGGCTCGTGGGCGCTGCAAACTATGCTATATAAATGTAACTTATAACGATAATTGTCTTCTGGTGACTATAACAGCTACGTAGCTCAGTGGTAGTGTGTCGGCTTACAAACTGTATGGTCCTCGGTTCGATTCTCCGTCCAGGCGAAAGGTAAAATTTAAAAAAATTATAAAATTGAATAATTTCTTCAACATTATTTGTATTACAGAAAAAGGTGCCAAGAACTAAAAAATTTCGTGGAAGTGAAAATTATGTTAGGGAATGAGCACAATCTTCTTTGTGGAAAATTCTTCCAAGCATATAATATTTTTGGCTCAAAATGTTTCCAAAAATAGAATATGTTCACATAAAACAAACATATTAATGTTTCGGCAGTATCCAATAATATATGTGCTTCCTGCAAAATATGTTTGGAACATATGTTAGAGAGGCGATTTTTTTGAGGGTGTACCACTAATCACAATATTTTGTCCAATTTCGCTGACTTTGAAAGTAAGGTACCAATGAACAACCAACATAGCTTACTCTGCTCCACCTTACACTCTATCGGTTCACTAAGGCCAACACGAAAATTGTATGAATTTCCATATTGCGTGCATTGTTTCTTTCTTTTTGTTTTCCGTAAAAGCGGTACGTTTGTATAGAATAAAACTCATTTATTATCCTTATTTTTAGAAAGGACATTCGGGTTAACCTACCTTGGCGATGCATGAAGTGTCAACTTACTTTAATTTACTTTGGTTCTTTATTCGCTTTAAGGTTTTTTATTTATGGATAGATCAACTGAAAAATATTGGCTTACAACTAAAGATGAAGTAACCTAGATTTTTTGACATAATATGTATGCCATATCAACCGACTGACACCCAAGCCCAAGGTGTTCTTCATTAAAACGGAAACTTTTTTAAACTTAAGACAAAACATTCATTTAAATTACCAATTTCTTTACCAACAAATATTTTTATTGACAAAGTATAACATTGTTTCCAAAACAAAAAACGTTACCAAATTATAACATTGCTTTCAAAACAAAAAACGTTTTCACGAGGACAAATTTGAATACACTGAGAATGTCCTCTGAAACTTATGAAAAATAGTGGCACATTTCATAATAAAAACACTATTCACATCAAGATTTTATGTACTTTATTGACAGAAACAAGTAAGGCAAATATAAAGTCGGGCGGGACTGACTATATAATACCATTCACCAGTTTGTAGACCAAAATCTTTGATACCATCTCACATCCTTCAAATTTGTTGGGAGCTATATAAAGGTTTATCTTACCATATACATATATTTAAATCTGAACCGATTTGGACAAAATTTTTGACCTACAAAATCTCAAGTCTTAAAATTTAAATCAGCTAATGCTCTGGGTCGAAACACAATGTTAGTAAAAACAAGTAAGGAAAGTCTAAAGTCGGGCGGGGCCGACTATATTATACCCTGCACCACTTTGTAGATCTAAATTTTCGATACCATATCACATCCGTCAAATGTGTTGGGGGCTATATATAAAGGTTTGTCCCAAATACACACATTTAAATATCACTCGATTTAGACAGAATTTGATAGACTTCTACAAAATCTATAGACTCAAAATTTAAGTCGGCTAATGCACTAGGGAGAAACGCAATATTAGTAAAAAAAAAATATGGGAAAGATTTAAATCTGAAGCAATTTTAAGGAAACTTCACAAAAGTTTATTTATGATTTATCGCTCGATATATATGTATTAGAAGTTTAGGAAAATTAGAGTCATTTTTACAACTTTTCGACTAAGCAGCGGCGATTTAACAAGGCAAATATTGGTATTTTGACCATTTTTGTCGAAATCAGAAAAACATATATATGGGAGCTATATCTAAATCAGAACCGATTTAAATCAAATTTGGCACATATGACTATATTACTAATTGTACTCCTAGTGCAAAATTTCAACCAAATTGGGCCAAAACTGTACTTATTTTTATGACATCGGCGTGATGCCAACGTAGGTAATACTGTTTAGTTAAAAATTTCTACAAATATTCAAAATTTTCTAAAATTAACCGAAAGTTTTCTTCCTCGTGGGTTCACTGTTTTTTCTGTGTGCATATCAGGCGAAAGATATATATGGGAGCTATATCTAGATCTGAATCGATTTCAACCAAATTTGCCACGCATAGCTACAATGCTAAATCTACTCCCTGTGCAAAATTTCAGCCACATTGGGCCAAAACTCTGGCATTTAGGACCATATTAGTCCATATCGGGCGAAAGATATATATGGGAGCTATATCTAAATCTGAACTGATTTCAATCAAATTTTGCACACTTGACTATACGACAAAGTGTTATGTTTGTACAAAATGTCAAGCAAATCGGTATAAAACTCTGGCTGCTGGGTCCATATTAGTGCATATCGGGCGAAAGATATATATGGGAGCCATATCTAAATCTGAATCGATTTCTTCCAAAATCAATAGGGTTCTATTCTGACCCAAATTAGGAACATGTGCCAAATTTGAAGGCGATTGGACTTAAATTGCGACCTACACTTGATCACAAAAATGTGTTCACAGACAGACGGACGGACGGACGGACAGACGGACATGGTTATATCGACTCAGGGACCCACCCTGAGCATTATTGCCAAAGACACCATGAGTCTATCTCGTCTCCTTCTGGGTGTTACAAACATATGGACTAACTTATAATACCCTGTTCCACAGTGTGGCGCAGGGTATAAAAATATGGGAAAGATTTAAATCTGAAGCAATTTTAAGGAAACTTCACGAAAGTTTATTTATGATTTATCGCTCGATATATATATATATATATATATATATATATATATATATATATATATATATATATATATATATATATATATATATATATATATATATATATATATATATATATATATATATATATATATATATATATATATATATATATATATATATATATATATATATATATATATGTATTTGAAGTTAAGGAAAATTATAGTCAGTTTTACAACTTTTCGACTAAGCAGAGGGGATTTTACAAGGAAAATGTTGGTATTTTGACCATTTTTGTCGAAATTAGAAAAACATATATATGGGAGCTATATCTAAATCTGAACCGATTCCAACCAAATTTGGCACGCACAGCTACAATGCTAATTATACTCCCTGTGCAAAATTTCAACTAAAATGGCCTCTGTGGTCATATGAGTGTAAATCGGGCGAAAGCTATATATGGGAGCTATATCTAAATCTGAACCGATTTCAATCAAATTTGGCACACTTGACTATACTGCTAATTGTACTCCTAGTGCAAAATTTCAACCAAATTGGGCCAAAACTCTGGCTTCTAGGACCATATTAGTCCATATCGGGCGAAAGATATATATGGGAGCTATATCTAAATCTGAACCGATTTCAATCAAATTGAGTACAATTAGCTACACTACTAATTGTGCTCATAGTGCAAAATTTCAACCAAATTGTGCCAAAACTCTGGCTTCTAGGAACATATTAGTCCATATCGGGCGAAAGATATATATAGGAGCTATACCTAAATCTGAACCGATTTCAATCAAATTTAGCACACATGACTATACTACTAATTGTACTCCTAGTGCAAAATTTCAACCAAATTGGGCCAAAACTCTGGCTTCTGGGGCCATATAAGTCCACATCGGGCGAAAGATATATATGGAAGCTATATCTAAATCTGAACCGATTTCAATCAAATTTGGCACACATGACTATACTACTAATTGTACTTCTTGTGCAAAATTTCAAGCTAATCGGGTAAAACTCTGGCTTCTGGTCCATATAAGTGCATATCGGGCGAAATATATATATATATATATATATATATATATATATATATATATATATATATATATATATATATATATATATATATATATATATATATATATATATATATATATATATATATATATATATATATATATATATATATATATATATATATATATATATATATATATCGGAGCTATATCTAAATCTGAAACGATTTCAATCAAATTTGGCACACATGACTATACTACTAATTGTACTCCTAGTGCAAAATTTCAACCAAATTGGGCCACAACTCTGGCTTCTGGGGCCATATAAGTGCATATCGGTCGAAAGATATATATGGGAGCTATATCTAAATCTGAACCGATTTCTTCCAAAATCAATAGGGTTCTATTTTGACCCAAAAAAGGAACATGTGCCAAATTTGAAGGCGATTGGACTTATATTGCGACCTAGACTTTGATCACAAAAATGTGTTCTCAGACAGACGGACGGACGGACGGACGGACGGACGGACAGACGGACATGGTTATATCGACTCAGGGAACCACCATGAGCATTATTGCCAAAGACACCATATGTCTACCTCGTCTCCTTCTGGGTGTTACAAACATATGCACTAACTTATAATACCCTGTTCCACAGTGTGGCGCAGGGTATAATTAGCTTGAGTTGCATGTGGTTTATTTTATGTATTTGTTATGAACCTTTTTTATGTTTAAATGAATTATTATGGAATTAAAAAATAATTGTAAATTAGATAAATGTTTTTATTTTATTTGAAAAAATGTGCTCTCTTTATGAACTGAAATTGTTCTTTTTGCTTCTTCAAAATCTGGCATCCCTAATACGGGACTACATCAAAACATGGACCGATACTCACCATTTGTGGCACACCTCTTTGTGGTCCTAAAATTCCTCTAGATTTCAAATTTCAGGCAAATTGGATAAAAACTACGGATTCTAGAAGTTCAAGAAGTAAAATCGGGAGATAGGTCTATCTGGGGCTATACCAACATATGGGCCGATACTCACCATTTTTGGTACACCTTTTTATGGTTCTAAAATACCTCTAGATTTCAAATTTCAGGCAAATTGGATAAAAACTATGGTTTCTATAAGCCCAAGACCCCAAATCGGGAGGTCGGTTTATATGGGGACTATAGCAAAACCTGGATCGATATAGCCCATCTCGAACTCCACCTGCCTGCAGACAAAACACGAGTCTGTGCAAGATTTCAGCACGATTTCTTCATTATTGAAGACTGTAGCGTGATTACAACAGATGGACATGGCTATATCGTCTTAGAATTTCTCCCTGATCAAAAATATATATACTTTATATAGTCGGAAATCGATATTTCGATGTATTACAAACGGAATGACAAACTTATTATACCCCCGTCACCATTCTATGTTGGTGGGTATAAATATGGGAAATTTTTAAAGGTAAAAGCATTTTTATGCATTTGGACAAAAGTGTACGTATGATTTATCAGGCGATACTTATGTATTAGATTTGAAGCGTTCTTCCAATTTCTTTCGTGTCGGTTTTAAAAGGATCTCGCCTAGATAGATGGTCTATTCCGGGCTTTGGGACAATATTTGGTGAAATCGGGCGACAAGTCAGAGCCTTATCGAAATCTTAGCTATTCTGTGGAAAGTCTGCTATAACAGTGACTATAACATGGCGAAATCCTCAGTAAAATTGTGTGTAAAATTTGGGTTTTCTGGCCATAATTGCCAAACTCTCTACCCATTTTCCACAAATCACGCTTATATATGGAAGCTATGTCTAAATCTGAACAGATTTCAACCAAATTTCGCATACTTGACGGCACATCAAATGTACTCCTTGTCAATTCTAAATTAGGGCAAGCCAACAGAGATGGTCTGTATCAAACATTTTAAGATTGCAAACGTCGTAAACGTCACATACACCAAAGATTATAAATTGTAGGGAAGATAGGAAATTAGCTATTGAGGAGATCGAACCATTTACCAGATTAGTTTAATACTCGAACCAAACGCGTATACGACATGTATTGACATAGCATTAAAATGCAAATAAAAAGAAATTAAGTGCACGAAATAAATTTCCATAAACGGGAAAATGGAATTGTTTTTGTTGTTGCCTAAAATTTTACATTGTTTCATTAAGAAAATTTAATTTTTCATTTAAAAAATAAAAACGAAAAACAACTAAAAGATTACAAACATGTATTGAACTAATCTGGTAAATGCAACATTTGGTATGACGCAAGCCAATTTCCTATCTTCCTCATATCTATAATCTTTGACATACACGTCGTAAATGTAGAAAAAGTAGCAAACGTCACAAACTCCAAATACTTCAGACCCTTCAGATAGGCAACGAATGATACCCAAGATGAAGTTTCAATTCTCAGGAATGTTCATAAAATTATTAACGAGTTTAAAAAAACTTGAGAATATAGCTATTTCAATTGGAAACTCGAAGCCAAAATTACTATAAACTACTCGATGGTGCAGTAAACGTGACGGTCGGTACTCGCTCATACTTAACCTTTCACAAATTACTGCAGAACCTACAAGGAAGGAAAACTACTTAAGTCTTATATAAGGGTAATTCCAAAGTATATGACCCCTTAACAGGCATATCAACTTTAAAAATCAACACCCTAAAACGCTTAGATTGTAATGATGTTTACTGTTCTCATATCGAATAAAAGTATGCAAGAATTATGCAATAGAATATAGCTTTTCGTTTATGTTTTTTTTTTACCCGCAATAAATGAATTCAAGCACAAAAATCGTTTAAGTTTTTTTATTGTAACGACCGTTACTTTTTAAAAGGATTTTTTTTTTTTGATAAATAATTTTCTTTGATTTGAAAACAAACCTATTACTGAAAGAAACCATTACAAAGAATTTAATCAGATTTTTTACTTGACACATCCTGTGCAAAATTTTACAATACATAATAAAGGGTGATTCTTTTGAGGTTAGGATTTTCATGCATTAGTATTTGACAGATCACGTGGGATTTCAGACATGGTGTCAAAGAGAAAGATGCTCAGTATGCTTTGACATTTCATCATGAATAGACTTACTAACGAGCCACAACGTCGAATTTTCAGTGAATGGGCCCTAGAAAAGTTGGCAGAAAATCCGCTTTTTTATCGACAAATTTTGTTCAGCGATGAGGCTCATTTCTGGTTGAATGGCTACGTAAATAAGCAAAATTGCCGCATTTGGAGTGAAGAGCAACCAGAAGCCGTTCAAGAACTGCCCATGCATCCCGAAAAATGCACTGTTTGGTGTGGTTTGTACGCTGGTGGAATCATTGGACCGTATTTTTTCAAAGATGCTGTTGGACGCAACGTTACGGTGAATGGCGATCGCTATCGTTCGATGCTAACAAACTTTTTGTTGCCAAAAATGGAAGAACTGAACTTGGTTGACATGTGGTTTCAACAAGATGACGCTACATGCCACACAGCTCGCGATTCTATGGCCATTTTGAGGGAAAACTTCGGAGAACAATTCATCTCAAGAAATGGACCGGTAAGTTGGCCACCAAGATCATGCGATTTGACGCCTTTAGACTATTTTTTGTGGGGCTACGTCAAGTCTAAAGTCTACAGAAATAAGCCAGCAACTATTCCAGCTTTGGAAGACAACATTTCCGAAGAAATTCGGGCTATTCCGGCCGAAATGCTCGAAAAAGTTGCCCAAAATTGGACTTTCCGAATGGACCACCTAAGACGCAGCCGCGGTCAACATTTAAATGAAATTATCTGCAAAAAGTAAATGTCATGGACCAATCTAACGTTTCAAATAAAGAACCGATGAGATTTTGCAAATTTTATGCGTTTTTTTTTAAAAAAAAAGTTATCAAGCTCTTAACAAATCACCCTTTATTTGTTTCCGAAATATGAAAACAGCACATTTATAAAGTAACGACCGTTACTTTTTTAATGGTCAAAAATAGTATTGAAATTAGATTTTTTATGAATGCTTTCGGCTGCTACCGAAGCTTGCACTTCCGTAGGTCCAAAATTAAGCACTCCTCGTGACATATATTCTGAAGGTGGAATTTTATTTAAAAAATCACAGAATATCGGTAACGACCGTTACTTTGGAAACACCCATAAGTGAATTGCTGTTTAGAGAAAATTTTATAAAATCACTTTTTGGCTTATTAGAGCCAATTTCCATACTAATTAAAAATTTTCAAAATTGTAGCTAGTCATTCGCTTGGACCACGAAAACCAAGAATAGTTTGAAGTTGTGAATGAGAGATGTAAATCTAGCCGAGTTTTGACTAAATACAATATAAAATATTTTTTGCATACCTTTTATCGGGGAGCTTAACTAAGTTAAATTGAAAAATATTCACAATTTCTTTAATTCCAAATTAGGGTTTCTACACTAGGTTTACGACTTTTGCGACATTCATATTATACCGTCGTAAACGTATGTCGCAAAAGTCACTGTTTGCGACAGGCCAACCCTGCAAGCCAATACTAAATTTTGGCCTCTGGGGCCATATAAATGCATGTAGAGCGAAAGGTATACATGGGAGCTATATCTAAATCTAAACCGATTTGGATGATGTTTTGCATGTTTAACGGGACTCACAAAATATTCAGAATGTAGATCGGTTAAAAAACGATACACAATAATGACCATATCGGTGAAATATATAACACCCGATTTTTTTCCATAACTCATAGTTCGCATGCCCACATACAATTGATCATGGATTCAATCCCAGTTTCGAAGGATTTCCAAGACTTTCAAAGCTTCTCAAAATGGTTTTGTTATTGAAATACACAGTAGTGACTGTTAATTTTCTGTTGTCTATAAAAACGAAGTTCCTTTTCATTGACCTAAGCATAGAATCGGAAGAGAGAAGTTCACAAGGCACTGAATAGTTTGAGTAAGCCTATTGGGAGCCACCGTGGTGCAACGGTTCGGATGCCCGCCTTGCATACATATGATCGTAGGTTCAACCCAAGTTTCGATCGAACACCAAAAAAAATTTCACCGGTCAGTAATGCTGGTGACATTTCTGAGTATTTCAAAGCTTCTCTAAGCGGTTTCACCGCAATGTAGAACGCTTGTCGGACTATGAAATTGGTTCACCTGCCATTGAGCTAAAACATAGAATAGAGAATCATTAATTGATTAGAGAGAAGTTCAAAACTTGTGGTTACGCAATGGACTGAATAGCCTAATTGAGCTTGAAATAACGGAGTGCCCTTTAATCTTAAGTTTATTGTATGAAGTAGTAAACGCGATCGAAGTGGTAATGAACTAGAGTGTTTTTATCTGTGTGTTGTTCTATGGCATGTTTTATGTAATAACAGATGTGCCTAACGTAGTGGATTACACTTTGGCGAGACCACTTTTCGACAATAAATTTGAGACTCTAATTCCCAACAGTGAGGCGTGGTGCACACTGACCCCGGGGAATAAAAGATATATAGATTTCTACACTGATGGCTCCAAATTGGATGGCCAAGTGGGTTTCGGAGTATATTCTAAAGATCTGGAACTTCGAATAGCGAAAAGATTACCTGATCACTGTAGTGTTTTTCAGGCTGAAATATTAGCAATAAGAGAAGTGGTGAATTGGCTGAGAAGTAATGTTCCAAAAAATGTGGGCATTAATATATACTCAGACAGTCAACCTGCAATAAAATCCTTAGACTCTGTGTTCCTCAACTCGAAAACGGCCATCGACTGCCGCAAATCTCTCAATGAGATGGCTGAGCAGCACAATATTCACCTAATATGGGTGTCTGGCCATAGGAACATACCGGGGAACATCGAAGCAGATGAGCTAACAAGGCTAGGAACTACCTTACATATTCCAGGGGAACTAGAATCTGTTGATATGCCTCTGGCTACCTGCAAGCTTTACTGCGTGAGAAGGCTGTTATGATGGCAAATGTTCGATGGGAGAATTGCAGGGGTTGTAACGACACCAAGCAAATATGGCCCCATTTCAACTTAAACCGCACACTAGATATGCTAGTGTTCTCGAGACTTCAGATATCACTCTTGATATCTGATAACGGGTCGCTGCCTGATAGGCGATTTTGCAAAAACTATTGGCGCGAAGTATAATGACTATTGTATGAGCTGTCATGATGCGGAGGAAAAAGAATCAATTAAACACCTCTTGTGTGAGTGTCCTGCATTTTGTGTAAAGCGCAAGCAACTTTTAAGAGCATATAGCTTCAGATTACTGGCGGATCTGGAAAACGTTAACTTAAGCAGTCTGCTAATATTTTTGGAACAATCTGGTTGGTTCAGCGAAGAAAAATAATCGAGAAGGTTCAGCGGTTAAAACTAGAAGTGTCCATATGTAATAGGTACTTTTAGTTAATGTGGTATCACAATGGACTGAATAGTCTAAGTGAGCCTGAATCTTAATCGGGCTGCCACTTTAACCTAACCTAACCTAACCTAATCTATGTAATAACAACATTTTAGAAAGACTTAGACTTTTTGTACTACTTTTTTTGAAAATTAACTTTTTGTTCGACAATTTCAAAATTCCCAATGATTCCCAACGTTGGCCACAGGTTCAGTTTCGACCGAACAACAAAAAGTTTTTCTGTATCCCCTCTCAGTAATGCTGTTGACAGTTACACTGAAAAAACAGTGAACCCTTTTCCATTGCAAAATGAACTAAACTGTAGTAATATTGACCATGATTTAGCCCTTAAGATTTTTTTCAACTTGTCTAGTATATAATTCTCTTAAATTTTAGTTAATCTATAACATTGTATTTTAGTTCATTTTTACAACACCATAAGATTTATATACCCCTACCAAGTTAAAAAGTCAGTATTATTTTGGTTTACCTGCTTATTTTTTGGGAAACCCGATAATAAAAAGTGGTTAACAGTCTCCTTAAAATGTCGACGACTAAACTATTTTTAAATCAATCATTCCACAGTACAGAGAAATTAAATAATTAAAGGAACAACAACCCGTTTTACTATTATGAAAATTTTCATACATTAAAATTAAACTTTCTTTAAGCAAAAGTACTTTGTTATAAAAACTTATGATGAGAGTTCTTAATACAATGGTTTTTGTGAATAAAAATTATGACCACGTGGAACAAGAAAGTAGTTTATTTTAACTCGCTATTTGGACATTTTGACTTTTCCTTAGTTTTTTATTCATCGTTAGTATATTCACATATCTTGCTGAAAAAATGGAAGGAATAATGAAAATTGTTAAAAATTAACATGTAATAAAATATAATTTTTAATCTCTTTAAATTAGCTTTTAACTTACCATATTTGGGGGCATTTTATTAAATGGTGTAAGGAATTCAACTTTTCTTAGATAAACGTATCTCATAAAGTTTGTACCTGAAACAATTAGAGAAATAATGAATTAAGTAATATATTAACTCATAAAACTGTGTTGTTATCGATGTGAAGGACATAATACAATAAATAATCTTGTCAAAAGAAAGCCAAAGTTTTAATATAAAACTTACCAATTCTCTATTAAATTGTACGCTGAGGTTAAAAAGTTATCGAAATTCATTTGGGGATACTCTGAAATTAAATATTTATTTTTTACATTAAATTGGTTTCCAAAAAATCTAATTAAAGAAATAATATGCATAAAAAAACTAAATATTCTGGTTAAAAGAATGTTAAAGAAAGCTTACCAATTCATAAAAATGTTTCCAAATTGTTATTCTGAAATTAAATATTTGTTTTTTACAATAAAAATATTAAATTTGTTTCCAAAAATATTTGATTATTGTAATACTAAAATAAGGTATTAAAAACATGTAATTTTGATCATAAAAAGGTCATAAAAATTTAAATATTCTAGTGAAAAGAAAGCCAAATTTTAAAAGAAAACTTACCACTTCTCTATTAAATTATACGCTGAGGAGGAATATAAAAATATGCCCGAATCCATCTTGGGGTTGCTCTGAAATTAAATATTTTTTTTACAACAAAGAAAAACATTAAACTAGTTTCAAAAAAAAAAAAAAAATAATAATAATAATAATAATAATAATAATAATAATAATAATAATAATAATAATAATAATAATAATAATAATAATAATAATAATAATAATAATAATAATAATAATAATAATAATAATAATAATAATAATAATAATAATAATAATAATAATAATAATAATAATAATAATAATAATAATAATAATAATAATAATAATAATAATAATAATAATAATAATAATAATAATAATAATAATAATAATAATAATAATAATAATAATAATAATAATAATAATAATAATAATAATAATAATAATAATAATAATAATAATAATAATAATAATAATAATAATAATAATAATAATAATAATAATAATAATAATAATAATAATAATAATAATAATAATAATAATAATAATAATAATAATAATAATAATAATAATAATAATAATAATAATAATAATAATAATAATAATAATAATAATAATAATAATAATAATAATAATAATAATAATAATAATAATAATAATAATAATAATAATAATAATAATAATAATAATAATAATAATAATAATAATAATAATAATAATAATAATAATAATAATAATAATAATAATAATAATAATAATAATAATAATAATAATAATAATAATAATAATAATAATAATAATAATAATAATAATAATAATAATAATAATAATAATAATAATAATAATAATAATAATAATAATAATAATAATAATAATAATAATAATAATAATAATAATAATAATAATAATAATAATAATAATAATAATAATAATAATAATAATAATAATAATAATAATAATAATAATAATAATAATAATAATAATAATAATAATAATAATAATAATAATAATAATAATAATAATAATAATAATAATAATAATAATAATAATAATAATAATAATAATAATAATAATAATAATAATAATAATAATAATAATAATAATAATAATAATAATAATAATAATAATAATAATAATAATAATAATAATAATAATAATAATAATAATAATAATAATAATAATAATAATAATAATAATAATAATAATAATAATAATAATAATAATAATAATAATAATAATAATAATAATAATAATAATAATAATAATAATAATAATAATAATAATAATAATAATAATAATAATAATAATAATAATAATAATAATAATAATAATAATAATAATAATAATAATAATAATAATAATAATAATAATAATAATAATAATAATAATAATAATAATAATAATAATAATAATAATAATAATAATAATAATAATAATAATAATAATAATAATAATAATAATAATAATAATAATAATAATAATAATAATAATAATAATAATAATAATAATAATAATAATAATAATAATAATAATAATAATAATAATAATAATAATAATAATAATAATAATAATAATAATAATAATAATAATAATAATAATAATAATAATAATAATAATAATAATAATAATAATAATAATAATAATAATAATAATAATAATAATAATAATAATAATAATAATAATAATAATAATAATAATAATAATAATAATAATAATAATAATAATAATAATAATAATAATAATAATAATAATAATAATAATAATAATAATAATAATAATAATAATAATAATAATAATAATAATAATAATAATAATAATAATAATAATAATAATAATAATAATAATAATAATAATAATAATAATAATAATAATAATAATAATAATAATAATAATAATAATAATAATAATAATAATAATAATAATAATAATAATAATAATAATAATAATAATAATAATAATAATAATAATAATAATAATAATAATAATAATAATAATAATAATAATAATAATAATAATAATAATAATAATAATAATAATAATAATAATAATAATAATAATAATAATAATAATAATAATAATAATAATAATAATAATAATAATAATAATAATAATAATAATAATAATAATAATAATAATAATAATAATAATAATAATAATAATAATAATAATAATAATAATAATAATAATAATAATAATAATAATAATAATAATAATAATAATAATAATAATAATAATAATAATAATAATAATAATAATAATAATAATAATAATAATAATAATAATAATAATAATAATAATAATAATAATAATAATAATAATAATAATAATAATAATAATAATAATAATAATAATAATAATAATAATAATAATAATAATAATAATAATAATAATAATAATAATAATAATAATAATAATAATAATAATAATAATAATAATAATAATAATAATAATAATAATAATAATAATAATAATAATAATAATAATAATAATAATAATAATAATAAGCCCGCAGGGGCATTCCAATTGAGGGACTTAAGGAATGACGGGCTTAACGACCCCGCGGACCCCAGTGAATCCTGGAAGCGACTGACTCGCATCGAGCGGCTTCCGGGTCAGCGTCTGTATCCCAAGTTAGGGACGGCTGTCAAAAGACACGTCAAGGGTTGGAAGGCGAGAATAAGATATACCCAAAACCACAAACAAACAAAAATGAATACAAGGAAAAAGATAAGAAATGTGAACAGCGTTAACGGGGTCGACTCTCAAATGGAGAGCGATGTCGCGCTCGGCAGGGGACACGACGTAGTAGCCCCGGTCGTCATCCAACGAAACCTACGTCAAACCAATACGGATACAAGGATCAGTTCGAATGGTAACCAAGAGGATTCAGTTCAAGTTGGACCAGACGAACAACCATCTGATCGGTCCACTGAGTCACAAGGTATTACACAAACAAATCGAAGGAATAAGTGGACCAAGGAGGAATATATAGGAATAATAGAGGCATATTATGAAGCTGTCGAGACTAAACATCCTGCTGGAATGATGGCAGGAATGTATGCTATATGGCGTGAAAGGAACCCGGATGTACACAAGGAAATGAACGTTGTTAAACTTAATAACCAGCGAAATTACATCATGAGAAGCAATAGACTTACGACGCATGAAGTGGAGAACATTCACCACCAAATACGGAATACGATTCAGAACAATGCTGGTATTGAAGTTGTTGCAGATCGAGATGAGGAACCTTATGTTGATGACATGCTAACCGAACACCATATCTACACCAATTCAGCCTCAACACAAGAAGGGTATATAGGATACGGCATCCCAACGTCTCAGCCGAACGATGACCTGGCTGAATTTGAAGTAAAATTGCGTGAGAAAATTGCTGAGGTAAAATGTATACCTATTAATGAAAGATATTCTATTAACCGGCTCAGACAAGGACGAAGTTCAAATAAACAAATAAAAATGGCGAACGATGTCATAAAAAGAATACTTGCAGAGGAAGACAAGGACATCACTGAATTGAACCATCTCCTGTATGCGACGGGTGCTTTAATTGCGGGAGAAAGAAGACCCAGGAGTGCAACATCAAGGACTGTTGGTACAGGTGAGCCTATGTGGAGTCGCCGTATTAATCGCCAGATTGAGATATTCAGGGGCCAGCTTTCGATAATATGTGAGTTTAGACGAAGAAATGGTGAAGTCTCATCAAAAGTACGCAATAAACTACGACGTATAATGAACACGACCACATTTACAATTGAGGACGTAGTAACTTTTGAGCAAGTCACCAAAATGAAGCTACAAGCAAAGTCGCAGAGGATACAAAGATATAAAAGGAGAAAATTACAATACCAACAAAACAAGTTGTTCAGGGAGGACAGAACCAAGCTATATAGACAGCTCAACAACAAAGTTGAACAAACAGGGGATATACCCAAACTAGAGGAAATTGAGCGGTTCTGGAAGTCTATATTGGAAGATGAACAGCAACACCAGCATAACGCAGAATGGATAAAAAGAGTACGAGGATACAATAGACAAATACCCCAACAGAATTGGTCTAATATAGAAGCTGAAGAACTTGTCAGAATCATTGCGGCGACTCATAATTGGAAAGCACCAGGGCCGGATAAAGTACAGAACTATTGGATTAAGAAATTAACATCAACACATCAAAGTTTAGTCAAAGCCTACAACACCATTTTAAACAACCCAGACGATATTCCTGACTGGCTAACTGAAGGTTCAACTTACTTATTATACAAAGGAAAATGCTCGAAGGAGCCCAAGAATTACAGGCCTATTACATGCCTACCAACCATGTATAAGATCCTAACTTCCTTCCTCTCCAATAACATCTACAAACACCTGGATCAGCATAACATCTTACCTATTGAACAGAAAGGTTGCAGAAAGTTAAGTCAGGGCTGCAAGGATCAATTACTAATAGACAAGATGGTAGCGGAGAATGTAAGAGGAAGGAAACATGATATAAGCATGGCATGGATTGATTATAAAAAGGCATTCGACAGTGTTCCACATTCATGGATACTTGAGATTATGGAGATCTACAACATCAACCCAACTATAACTAATTTTATTGCCAGAACAATGCTGTCCTGGAGGACCCAGATGCATTTGTATAGCAAAGATAGCAGCGTTAGCACCAGATCAATATACATAAAACGTGGTATATTCCAGGGCGATTCATTATCACCTCTTTTGATCTGCTTGGCTATAACACCTCTAAGCCAACTACTGGCAAATGAGGATGTGGGATATAAACTTTCAGACCACAGGAAGATCAATCATCTGCTTTATATGGATGACCTCAAATTATATGCGAAGAATGATTACCAACTTGAGCAGGCACTGAAGATCGTCCACGAATTTAGCAGTGATATACGGATGGAGTTTGGATTAGACAAGTGTGCAAAGATCTCATTAAAACACGGTAAAGTTGTCAGCAGAGAAAATTTAACAATTAACGAATCCACCACAATCAGGGAACGTGAACACACTGAGCTCTACAAGTATCTAGGAGCCGAGGAGAATGATGGAATTAACCACGAGAAAATGAGGGCAAAGTTAAAATCTGAATACCTTCGAAGGCTCCGATTGATACTGCGAAGTGAGTTAAATGCGAAGAACAAGATAGAGGCTATCAATAACATCGCGATACCTGTAATGCAATACAGTTTCGGCGTCATCGAGTGGAATGAGTATGCACTGGGGAATATAGACAGAAAGACTCGTAAATATCTCACAATAAATGGCATGCACCATCCTAAGGCCGATATACATCGCCTCTATGTGCCGAGAAGACTTGGAGGACGTGGTCTAATTGACCTAACTACATCATGGAAATCATCAATTGTCCAACTGGGCAACTACATAAAGGAACGTAAGGACGCCTATATGTGTTTTGTTGAGAAACACGAGAATAATAAGGCAAAGAATTCGGTCACGAATACACGTAATGACTTATGTAGAAAATACGGATCTGAAGAGGGCCGATTAATTAAAGAGGCAATGATAAGTGAGAAATTAAAGACGTACAAAGAGAAACCCTTACATGGGCAATTTTTCACCAATATTGATACGAGGCAATTCTATGACAAAGGTCAAACTTTCAGCTGGCTACGAAAATCAGGTCTCAAAGGGGAAACAGAGAGTCTAATAGTCGCGGCGCAAGACCAGGCCTTAAATACAAGATACCACCAGAAGAATATTTTAGGGCAAATAGTAGACTCGAAATGTCGTTTATGTCATCAGTACGAGGAGCACATTAGCCACATTATATCGGGATGCCCTATCCTAGCGGCAAAACAATATCTGGAACGACACAATAAGGTAGCAACATACGTGCATTGGCAACTCTTGAAGAAAACCAATATAGATGTTGCAATGAAATGGTACGAGCATCAACCAAGAGATGTCGTGGAGAAGGATGGTATCACGATCATGTGGGATTTCCCAATAATAACAGATCGCACAATCAATGCAAATAGACCAGACATTGTGTACCATAATAGAAACACCAAGGAATGTTTCCTTATAGATATAGCTGTACCTGATGATTCGAATATAGCCATAAAAGAAGCAGAGAAACAGGGTAAATACAGAGACCTCGAGATAGAGATAAACAGAATGTGGAAGGCGAGAACAGCGGTCATCCCAGTGGTAGTGGGGGCATTGGGCTCAGTCACAAGGAGATATCTCGAGCATCTTGGCCGACTACCATGCTACACGAATCCCGATGAAGTACAGAAGACTGCAATACTGGGTACAGCTCACGTAATAAGGAGATTCTTAGACATAAGATGATGTATGCCAATAATGGGACCATAGGTTGTTTGATACAACCCGGGCCATTATTTAATTACCAGTTAGATTTTAATCGTTATAACTGACTGTGATAGAGAGAAATAATAATAATAATAATAATAATAATAATAATAATAATAATAATAATAATAATAATAATAATAATAATAATAATAATAATAATAATAATAATAATAATAATAATAATAATAATAATAATAATAATAATAATAATAATAATAATAATAATAATAATAATAATAATAATAATAATAATAATAATAATAATAATAATAATAATAATAATAATAATAATAATAATAATAATAATAATAATAATAATAATAATAATAATAATAATAATAATAATAATAATAATAATAATAATAATAATAATAATAATAATAATAATAATAATAATAATAATAATAATAATAATAATAATAATAATAATAATAATAATAATAATAATAATAATAATAATAATAATAATAATAATAATAATAATAATAATAATAATAATAATAATAATAATAATAATAATAATAATAATAATAATAATAATAATAATAATAATAATAATAATAATAATAATAATAATAATAATAATAATAATAATAATAATAATAATAATAATAATAATAATAATAATAATAATAATAATAATAATAATAATAATAATAATAATAATAATAATAATAATAATAATAATAATAATAATAATAATAATAATAATAATAATAATAATAATAATAATAATAATAATAATAATAATAATAATAATAATAATAATAATAATAATAATAATAATAATAATAATAATAATAATAATAATAATAATAATAATAATAATAATAATAATAATAATAATAATAATAATAATAATAATAATAATAATAATAATAATAATAATAATAATAATAATAATAATAATAATAATAATAATAATAATAATAATAATAATAAGCCCGCAGGGGCATTCCAATTGAGGGACTTAAGGAATGACGGGCTTAACGACCCCGCGGACCCCAGTGAATCCTGGAAGCGACTGACTCGCATCGAGCGGCTTCCGGGTCAGCGTCTGTATCCCAAGTTAGGGACGGCTGTCAAAAGACACGTCAAGGGTTGGAAGGCGAGAATAAGATATACCCAAAACCACAAACAAACAAAAATGAATACAAGGAAAAAGATAAGAAATGTGAACAGCGTTAACGGGGTCGACTCTCAAATGGAGAGCGATGTCGCGCTCGGCAGGGGACACGACGTAGTAGCCCCGGTCGTCATCCAACGAAACCTACGTCAAACCAATACGGATACAAGGATCAGTTCGAATGGTAACCAAGAGGATTCAGTTCAAGTTGGACCAGACGAACAACCATCTGATCGGTCCACTGAGTCACAAGGTATTACACAAACAAATCGAAGGAATAAGTGGACCAAGGAGGAATATATAGGAATAATAGAGGCATATTATGAAGCTGTCGAGACTAAACATCCTGCTGGAATGATGGCAGGAATGTATGCTATATGGCGTGAAAGGAACCCGGATGTACACAAGGAAATGAACGTTGTTAAACTTAATAACCAGCGAAATTACATCATGAGAAGCAATAGACTTACGACGCATGAAGTGGAGAACATTCACCACCAAATACGGAATACGATTCAGAACAATGCTGGTATTGAAGTTGTTGCAGATCGAGATGAGGAACCTTATGTTGATGACATGCTAACCGAACACCATATCTACACCAATTCAGCCTCAACACAAGAAGGGTATATAGGATACGGCATCCCAACGTCTCAGCCGAACGATGACCTGGCTGAATTTGAAGTAAAATTGCGTGAGAAAATTGCTGAGGTAAAATGTATACCTATTAATGAAAGATATTCTATTAACCGGCTCAGACAAGGACGAAGTTCAAATAAACAAATAAAAATGGCGAACGATGTCATAAAAAGAATACTTGCAGAGGAAGACAAGGACATCACTGAATTGAACCATCTCCTGTATGCGACGGGTGCTTTAATTGCGGGAGAAAGAAGACCCAGGAGTGCAACATCAAGGACTGTTGGTACAGGTGAGCCTATGTGGAGTCGCCGTATTAATCGCCAGATTGAGATATTCAGGGGCCAGCTTTCGATAATATGTGAGTTTAGACGAAGAAATGGTGAAGTCTCATCAAAAGTACGCAATAAACTACGACGTATAATGAACACGACCACATTTACAATTGAGGACGTAGTAACTTTTGAGCAAGTCACCAAAATGAAGCTACAAGCAAAGTCGCAGAGGATACAAAGATATAAAAGGAGAAAATTACAATACCAACAAAACAAGTTGTTCAGGGAGGACAGAACCAAGCTATATAGACAGCTCAACAACAAAGTTGAACAAACAGGGGATATACCCAAACTAGAGGAAATTGAGCGGTTCTGGAAGTCTATATTGGAAGATGAACAGCAACACCAGCATAACGCAGAATGGATAAAAAGAGTACGAGGATACAATAGACAAATACCCCAACAGAATTGGTCTAATATAGAAGCTGAAGAACTTGTCAGAATCATTGCGGCGACTCATAATTGGAAAGCACCAGGGCCGGATAAAGTACAGAACTATTGGATTAAGAAATTAACATCAACACATCAAAGTTTAGTCAAAGCCTACAACACCATTTTAAACAACCCAGACGATATTCCTGACTGGCTAACTGAAGGTTCAACTTACTTATTATACAAAGGAAAATGCTCGAAGGAGCCCAAGAATTACAGGCCTATTACATGCCTACCAACCATGTATAAGATCCTAACTTCCTTCCTCTCCAATAACATCTACAAACACCTGGATCAGCATAACATCTTACCTATTGAACAGAAAGGTTGCAGAAAGTTAAGTCAGGGCTGCAAGGATCAATTACTAATAGACAAGATGGTAGCGGAGAATGTAAGAGGAAGGAAACATGATATAAGCATGGCATGGATTGATTATAAAAAGGCATTCGACAGTGTTCCACATTCATGGATACTTGAGATTATGGAGATCTACAACATCAACCCAACTATAACTAATTTTATTGCCAGAACAATGCTGTCCTGGAGGACCCAGATGCATTTGTATAGCAAAGATAGCAGCGTTAGCACCAGATCAATATACATAAAACGTGGTATATTCCAGGGCGATTCATTATCACCTCTTTTGATCTGCTTGGCTATAACACCTCTAAGCCAACTACTGGCAAATGAGGATGTGGGATATAAACTTTCAGACCACAGGAAGATCAATCATCTGCTTTATATGGATGACCTCAAATTATATGCGAAGAATGATTACCAACTTGAGCAGGCACTGAAGATCGTCCACGAATTTAGCAGTGATATACGGATGGAGTTTGGATTAGACAAGTGTGCAAAGATCTCATTAAAACACGGTAAAGTTGTCAGCAGAGAAAATTTAACAATTAACGAATCCACCACAATCAGGGAACGTGAACACACTGAGCTCTACAAGTATCTAGGAGCCGAGGAGAATGATGGAATTAACCACGAGAAAATGAGGGCAAAGTTAAAATCTGAATACCTTCGAAGGCTCCGATTGATACTGCGAAGTGAGTTAAATGCGAAGAACAAGATAGAGGCTATCAATAACATCGCGATACCTGTAATGCAATACAGTTTCGGCGTCATCGAGTGGAATGAGTATGCACTGGGGAATATAGACAGAAAGACTCGTAAATATCTCACAATAAATGGCATGCACCATCCTAAGGCCGATATACATCGCCTCTATGTGCCGAGAAGACTTGGAGGACGTGGTCTAATTGACCTAACTACATCATGGAAATCATCAATTGTCCAACTGGGCAACTACATAAAGGAACGTAAGGACGCCTATATGTGTTTTGTTGAGAAACACGAGAATAATAAGGCAAAGAATTCGGTCACGAATACACGTAATGACTTATGTAGAAAATACGGATCTGAAGAGGGCCGATTAATTAAAGAGGCAATGATAAGTGAGAAATTAAAGACGTACAAAGAGAAACCCTTACATGGGCAATTTTTCACCAATATTGATACGAGGCAATTCTATGACAAAGGTCAAACTTTCAGCTGGCTACGAAAATCAGGTCTCAAAGGGGAAACAGAGAGTCTAATAGTCGCGGCGCAAGACCAGGCCTTAAATACAAGATACCACCAGAAGAATATTTTAGGGCAAATAGTAGACTCGAAATGTCGTTTATGTCATCAGTACGAGGAGCACATTAGCCACATTATATCGGGATGCCCTATCCTAGCGGCAAAACAATATCTGGAACGACACAATAAGGTAGCAACATACGTGCATTGGCAACTCTTGAAGAAAACCAATATAGATGTTGCAATGAAATGGTACGAGCATCAACCAAGAGATGTCGTGGAGAAGGATGGTATCACGATCATGTGGGATTTCCCAATAATAACAGATCGCACAATCAATGCAAATAGACCAGACATTGTGTACCATAATAGAAACACCAAGGAATGTTTCCTTATAGATATAGCTGTACCTGATGATTCGAATATAGCCATAAAAGAAGCAGAGAAACAGGGTAAATACAGAGACCTCGAGATAGAGATAAACAGAATGTGGAAGGCGAGAACAGCGGTCATCCCAGTGGTAGTGGGGGCATTGGGCTCAGTCACAAGGAGATATCTCGAGCATCTTGGCCGACTACCATGCTACACGAATCCCGATGAAGTACAGAAGACTGCAATACTGGGTACAGCTCACGTAATAAGGAGATTCTTAGACATAAGATGATGTATGCCAATAATGGGACCATAGGTTGTTTGATACAACCCGGGCCATTATTTAATTACCAGTTAGATTTTAATCGTTATAACTGACTGTGATAGAGAGAAATAATAATAATAATAATAATAATAATAATAATAATAATAATAATAATAATAATAATAATAATAATAATAATAATAATAATAATAATAATAATAATAATAATAATAATAATAATAATAATAATAATAATAATAATAATAATAATAATAATAATAATAATAATAATAATAATAATAATAATAATAATAATAATAATAATAATAATAATAATAATAATAATAATAATAATAATAATAATAATAATAATAATAATAATAATAATAATAATAATAATAATAATAATAATAATAATAATAATAATAATAATAATAATAATAATAATAATAATAATAATAATAATAATAATAATAATAATAATAATAATAATAATAATAATAATAATAATAATAATAATAATAATAATAATAATAATAATAATAATAATAATAATAATAATAATAATAATAATAATAATAATAATAATAATAATAATAATAATAATAATAATAATAATAATAATAATAATAATAATAATAATAATAATAATAATAATAATAATAATAATAATAATAATAATAATAATAATAATAATAATAATAATAATAATAATAATAATAATAATAATAATAATAATAATAATAATAATAATAATAATAATAATAATAATAATAATAATAATAATAATAATAATAATAATAATAATAATAATAATAATAATAATAATAATAATAATAATAATAATAATAATAATAATAATAATAATAATAATAATAATAATAATAATAATAATAATAATAATAATAATAATAATAATAATAATAATAATAATAATAATAATAATAATAATAATAATAATAATAATAATAATAATAATAATAATAATAATAATAATAATAATAATAATAATAATAATAATAATAATAATAATAATAATAATAATAATAATAATAATAATAATAATAATAATAATAATAATAATAATAATAATAATAATAATAATAATAATAATAATAATAATAATAATAATAATAATAATAATAATAATAATAATAATAATAATAATAATAATAATAATAATAATAATAATAATAATAATAATAATAATAATAATAATAATAATAATAATAATAATAATAATAATAATAATAATAATAATAATAATAATAATAATAATAATAATAATAATAATAATAATAATAATAATAATAATAATAATAATAATAATAATAATAATAATAATAATAATAATAATAATAATAATAATAATAATAATAATAATAATAATAATAATAATAATAATAATAATAATAATAATAATAATAATAATAATAATAATAATAATAATAATAATAATAATAATAATAATAATAATAATAATAATAATAATAATAATAATAATAATAATAATAATAATAATAATAATAATAATAATAATAATAATAATAATAATAATAATAATAATAATAATAATAATAATAATAATAATAATAATAATAATAATAATAATAATAATAATAATAATAATAATAATAATAATAATAATAATAATAATAATAATAATAATAATAATAATAATAATAATAATAATAATAATAATAATAATAATAATAATAATAATAATAATAATAATAATAATAATAATAATAATAATAATAATAATAATAATAATAATAATAATAATAATAATAATAATAATAATAATAATAATAATAATAATAATAATAATAATAATAATAATAATAATAATAATAATAATAATAATAATAATAATAATAATAATAATAATAATAATAATAATAATAATAATAATAATAATAATAATAATAATAATAATAATAATAATAATAATAATAATAATAATAATAATAATAATAATAATAATAATAATAATAATAATAATAATAATAATAATAATAATAATAATAATAATAATAATAATAATAATAATAATAATAATAATAATAATAATAATAATAATAATAATAATAATAATAATAATAATAATAATAATAATAATAATAATAATAATAATAATAATAATAATAATAATAATAATAATAATAATAATAATAATAATAATAATAATAATAATAATAATAATAATAATAATAATAATAATAATAATAATAATAATAATAATAATAATAATAATAATAATAATAATAATAATAATAATAATAATAATAATAATAATAATAATAATAATAATAATAATAATAATAATAATAATAATAATAATAATAATAATAATAATAATAATAATAATAATAATAATAATAATAATAATAATAATAATAATAATAATAATAATAATAATAATAATAATAATAATAATAATAATAATAATAATAATAATAATAATAATAATAATAATAATAATAATAATAATAATAATAATAATAATAATAATAATAATAATAATAATAATAATAATAATAATAATAATAATAATAATAATAATAATAATAATAATAATAATAATAATAATAATAATAATAATAATAATAATAATAATAATAATAATAATAATAATAATAATAATAATAATAATAATAATAATAATAATAATAATAATAATAATAATAATAATAATAATAATAATAATAATAATAATAATAATAATAATAATAATAATAATAATAATAATAATAATAATAATAATAATAATAATAATAATAATAATAATAATAATAATAATAATAATAATAATAATAATAATAATAATAATAATAATAATAATAATAATAATAATAATAATAATAATAATAATAATAATAATAATAATAATAATAATAATAATAATAATAATAATAATAATAATAATAATAATAATAATAATAATAATAATAATAATAATAATAATAATAATAATAATAATAATAATAATAATAATAATAATAATAATAATAATAATAATAATAATAATAATAATAATAATAATAATAATAATAATAATAATAATAATAATAATAATAATAATAGTAATAGTAATAGTAATAGTAATAGTAATAGTAATAGTAATAGTAATAGTAATAGTAATAGTAATAGTAATAGTAATAGTAATAGTAATAGTAATAGTAATAGTAATAGTAATAGTAATAGTAATAGTAATAGTAATAGTAATAGTAATAGTAATAGTAATAGTAATAGTAATAGTAATAGTAATAATAATAATAATAATAATAATAATAATAATAATAATAATAATAATAATAATAATAATAATAATAATAATAATAATAATAATAATAATAATAATAATAATAATAATAATAATAATAATAATAATAATAATAATAATAATAATAATAATAATAATAATAATAATAATAATAATAATAATAATAATAATAATAATAATAATAATAATAATAATAATAATAATAATAATAATAATAATAATAATAATAATAATAATAATAATAATAATAATAATAATAATAATAATAATAATAATAATAATAATAATAATAATAATAATAATAATAATAATAATAATAATAATAATAATAATAATAATAATAATAATAATAATAATAATAATAATAATAATAATAATAATAATAATAATAATAATAATAATAATAATAATAATAATAATAATAATAATAATAATAATAATAATAATAATAATAATAATAATAATAATAATAATAATAATAATAATAATAATAATAATAATAATAATAATAATAATAATAATAATAATAATAATAATAATAATAATAATAATAATAATAATAATAATAATAATAATAATAATAATAATAATAATAATAATAATAATAATAATAATAATAATAATAATAATAATAATAATAATAATAATAATAATAATAATAATAATAATAATAATAATAATAATAATAATAATAATAATAATAATAATAATAATAATAATAATAATAATAATAATAATAATAATAATAATAATAATAATAATAATAATAATAATAATAATAATAATAATAATAATAATAATAATAATAATAATAATAATAATAATAATAATAATAATTAGCAAATAATGATATAAATAAAAAATATCCTTTTTAAAAGAAAACCACATTTTAAAAAGAATACTTACCAATTTATGATTAAACTATATGCTGAGGTGTAACAAAAATTTTCCAAAAATATTTGATTAAAGTAATACTAAAATAAGGTATTAAAACCTGTAATTTTTGACAATAAAAATGTCATTAAAACGTAAATATTCTAGTGAGAAGAAAGCCAATTTTTAAAAGAAAACTTACCACTTCTCTATTAAATTATACGCTGAGGAGAAATATAAAAATGTGCCCGAATCCATCTGGGGTTGCTCTTAACTTAGATATTTTTTTACTATTAAGAAAAACATGAAACTTGTTAAAAAAAAAGTAATAATAATTAGCAAATAATAATATACATAAAGAATATTATTTTTTAAAAGAAAACCACATTGAAAAAGAACTCTTACCTATTTATCATTAAACTATACGCTGAGGTGTAACAAAAAATTGTCCAAATTCATCTGGATTACTCTGAAATTGAATATTTATTTTTTACATTGAATAATAAAAATTAAAATAGATAAAACAATTTCAATATACTTTCCATTTCAGCATTTTTCTCTAAATATTGAACATTCTTAATAACTTTTTTCTAAGCTACCGATCATCACTTCGCCATCGTACATCTCATCGCTAAAATATTAATAACTTTCATTTCAAAGTTTTAATAAACAAACACCAATATATGTCTAAAAAACCAAAATATTCCATACCTTTATATTCCCTTGTTACATACTTGCTAAAAAGATGCAACAGCCCACGCCAACGCCAACGCCAACTATATAACTGAAGCATGCCAAACAAAACCAAGCAAAACCAAAACATTCCTACAACAACAAAAACACATGTGCCTTCATTGAAAACAACACCTCATCCAGACAAATAAACCATTCGCCAATAATAAACACACACACAAACCACTGAAAGAACAAAAACAACCCAGCGAACAATTACTTCCGAATTCGGACCGAATTCTGACAGAACGTCTGCTAAATCATCCGAGTCTGATTCCGAATTCGGTCCGAATTCGTTCGGAAAGTATAATGAGCGGTTGACAAGAATTCGGACCGAAATGTCTGAGGGAAATCGGAAGATTGTCCCGACATTCCGACAGAATTCTGTCCGAATTCGGATGGGCAATTCTGAGGGAAATCTGACAGTTTGACCGACATTTAGCAGAGCATCTCGGACAATTCTCGGACATTTTTTCCGACATTTAGCAGAGCATCTCGGAACTTTCTCGGACAATTTTACCGACATTTAGCAGAGAATTTCGGACCTTTCTCGGACATTATGTCCGATTTTGTTCGGAGAAATTCGGACCATTGTCGGACACTTTGTCCGACTTTCTACCGAGAAGCTCGGACTTTTGTCTAATTGTCCGAGCTGTGATTCAAAGTTATTTAAAAAGATTTAAAACTAAAATTTTATTTCAAAGTTATTTAAAAAGATTTTAAACTAAAATTATATTTCAAAGTTATTAAAAATCTATGTTATGCTAAGAGATCATATAAATTTGTTCAATTCAATGGTAGTTTGTAAATTAAATATTAATATATTACATATAATGTAACCTAATATTGTTAAAAAATACAAGTAATACTAAAATAAGGTATTAAAACCTGTAATTTTTGACAATAAAAATGTCATTAAAACGTAAATATTCTAGTGAGAAGAAAGCCAATTTTTAAAAGAAAACTTACCACTTCTCTATTAAATTATACGCTGAGGAGAAATATAAAAATGTGCCCGAATCCATCTGGGGTTGCTCTTAACTTAGATATTTTTTTACTATTAAGAAAAACATGAAACTTGTTAAAAAAAAAGTAATAATAATTAGCAAATAATAATATACATAAAGAATATTATTTTTTAAAAGAAAACCACATTGAAAAAGAACTCTTACCTATTTATCATTAAACTATACGCTGAGGTGTAACAAAAAATTTTCCAAATTCATCTGGATTACTCTGAAATTGAATATTTATTTTTTACATTGAATAATAAAAATTAAAATAGATAAAACAATTTCAATATACTTTCCATTTCAGCATTTTTCTCTAAATATTGAACATTCTTAATAACTTTTTTCTAAGCTACCGATCATCACTTCGCCATCGTACATCTCATCGCTAAAATATTAATAACTTTCATTTCAAAGTTTTAATAAACAAACACCAATATATGTCTAAAAAACCAAAATATTCCATACCTTTATATTCCCTTGTTACATACTTGCTAAAAAGATGCAACAGCCCACGCCAACGCCAACGCCAACTATATAACTGAAGCATGCCAAACAAAACCAAGCAAAACCAAAACATTCCTACAACAACAAAAACACATGTGCCTTCATTGAAAACAACACCTCATCCAGACAAATAAACCATTCGCCAATAATAAACACACACACAAACCACTGAAAGAACAAAAACAACCCAGCGAACAATTACTTCCGAATTCGGACCGAATTCTGACAGAACGTCTGCTAAATCATCCGAGTCTGATTCCGAATTCGGTCCGAATTCGTTCGGAAAGTATAATGAGCGGTTGACAAGAATTCGGACCGAAATGTCTGAGGGAAATCGGAAGATTGTCCCGACATTCCGACAGAATTCTGTCCGAATTCGGATGGGCAATTCTGAGGGAAATCTGACAGTTTGACCGACATTTAGCAGAGCATCTCGGACAATTCTCGGACATTTTTTCCGACATTTAGCAGAGCATCTCGGAACTTTCTCGGACAATTTTACCGACATTTAGCAGAGAATTTCGGACCTTTCTCGGACATTATGTCCGATTTTGTTCGGAGAAATTCGGACCATTGTCGGACACTTTGTCCGACTTTCTACCGAGAAGCTCGGACTTTTGTCTAATTGTCCGAGCTGTGATTCAAAGTTATTTAAAAAGATTTAAAACTAAAATTTTATTTCAAAGTTATTTAAAAAGATTTTAAACTAAAATTATATTTCAAAGTTATTAAAAATCTATGTTATGCTAAGAGATCATATAAATTTGTTCGATTCAATGGTAGTTTGTAAATTAAATATTAATATATTACATATAATGTAACCTAATATTGTTAAAAAATACAGTATAGTTCGGCAATCTTTCTCTTATTTCTTTTATTCAGTCGATCTTTTGCTGCATTGAAAAAAGCCTTCATATTTAATTCAATAGTAGAGTTCGACGCTTGAGGAATTCTTTCAAATGTGAGATCTAAAAAATGAAGTTATAATCATTAAAATTATAATAATAACCATAGCGCTGTTTTAAATACCTTTAAGCAACTTTATAAAATAGAAATCCTTGACAGGTATGTTGTTGTTCGTATTTGGCCAAGAAAATTTCGAAGCAATATTGTCGTCTTTAAATATAAGTTTTTTTTATTTTTTTTTTAGAACACCGTTATGATATTGTTATTTACTATTTTAACACTTCACTTTGCCACTATTTTGTTTATTCACTCACCGTTTTATTTGTACGATCTGTTCCGCGCGATATCACAATAGAAACTGACAATGGAATGCAAAAATAATAACAAAATGCAAAAACAAAAATTCTTTCCGAACTTTTGCAGAGGTTTTCGGTCAAATCTCGGTTGACAAAATTCCCTTCAGAGATTCTGCCGACTACGTCGGTTAGTTCTCGTACGAAACTTCAGAGATTGTGCAGACATCGTCTGAAAAAAGATCCGAGAATGTGCAGACAAAGTCGGATAAATCTCGGAAGAAATAACAGATTTTCGGCTAAATGTCTGATATAATACCAGAGATTTAGCAGACGTTTTCGGGCGTCCGACACGTCGGACATAATTGCTCGCTGGGAACCCCATGCTCAGATATACACAACATCCCCATCACTCGCTACCATTTCTCATTATTGCATTGCATGCTCTCACTCTCAAAAAAAAATTCAAGTAACATCATGTTTACATTAAACATATTCCACTTTGACGAGAAAGATCTCTGTACTATGCATTAGTTCATCGCATCTGTCCACAATTTACTCTAAAAACAATACTCTTAAATGCATATCAGTATAAGAACGATGAAACGTTTAACTTACAATTAGCAAAAACTTCATGAAATGATATCTACCCATTTTTGACGAAAATGTCTATAAATTTAATTACATGTGAACTAAAAATATTTCATTGGGAAATTTTTTACCAACAAATATTAACCATAGGAATTATCAGTAAGAAATTGCTATCCACTTTCAAGTTCATTTTTCGTAAAAAAATATTTTCTCATACAAAAAAATCTTATGGTAAATTGCACTTATTATTTAGAAAATACTTTACATTTCACAAGTAGTTTTATAGCATGACAAACGAATTTTTAACTACCAGTTAAGAAATTTTTTAAGGAAATTTCCATCGTATTTTGTAGGCCATGAACTAAACGATTGCTACTTAGAATTTGTAAAATTTCCTTTCGAGTAGTTAATTTTCGTTGAAGATACGAAAAATGAACTAAAATTCTGGAAAATTCTTGTAATAAATTATTGTAAAAATCTTCTTAAATTTACGAGACACTTTTTTTCTGTGTACGAGTGTTTCAACCAAAGACAATAAACTTGAGAAAGATAGGAAATTGGCCTGTGTCATACCAAATGTTGCATTTACCATGTTAGTTCCATACATGTTTGTAATTTTTTTTTATTTGTTTTTCGTTTTTATTTGAAAATGAAAAACTTGATTTTCTTAATGAAACAATGTTAAATTTTAGGCAACAACAAAAAAATTACATATTCCCGTTTAAGGAAATATATTTCGTGCATTTAATTTCTTTTTATTTGCATTTTAATGATATGTCAATACTTGTCGTATACGCATTTGGTTCGAGTATTAAACTAAGCCGGTAAATGGTTCGATCTCCTCAGTAGCTAATTTTCTATATTCCTGAATCTATAATCTTTGGTTTCAACGCTTCTCTACACCAGAATGAAATCATGTCCGGTTCCAAAGATTTTGTCTTTACACTAAGGATTTTGGTATTAATTGCGATGGAAGGACATAATTGTCCTTTATATTTAAGTCTTGTGCACTTGATACTAGGAAACAAATTTGAATGTATTCGTAATTTCTGTGGTTTTATTTATATGCTATCAAATACCTTTGAAAATGTGTAAACGACAGCTTAAATTTGCAAGTTCAGACTCGACTTCGAGTAGAAATCAAGTAGAAAACGTGATTAAAAGAATGTGTTGAAAGACATATCCTCTTTTTGAATGCGTGTTTGGCTTGTAGTCAAGATACAAAAAGTCAACAAATTTAAAGACGATTTCATTAATTTTAAAGAATTTTTCCAGAATTATTAAAGCCAAGTTGACCTTAGTCAAACAAAATTTTCTTTCATGTTAGGATACCAAATTTTATGTCGAGTCCCTTAATTATAACGACAAACGGCTTCATAGAAAAGTTTATCGACTTTTTGACAAAGAAACTTTATATCAGAGAAATGCATCTTCTATGCTAAGCAAAATTCTCATTCGTATTTCAAGGACATAAAATCTTTCGCCTCAGACAACATATTTTTCAGTGTACGAACACTTGAGATATTTAAAGAGATTTTGGTGCCAAAAATTGAGATTTTGTACCTAGTGTGTATATAGATTAGAAAAATTCAGAGCTTTTCCAAAAGAAAACTCAAATCCACCAACATAAATGGGATATTTCCAAAAACCCACATCCCGAGAAGGAATATGATCAGCTCCTAGACATGTAACAAATTTGTTGCAATCATGTTATTTTTTCGGACATTATGTATTTGATTTCCATAACCATTTTATGTTTGATTTTTCCCCCATTAAAAATAACTTTTTCCTCTAGGACGTGATGTGGTTGTTTTGGGCACTCATCTCTTTATGAATTTCGCAGACTGTTTATTACATTATGGCCCCTCTACGTGTACGTGGTTGGCGATTTCCAACTGACACCATTAAATTATTTTTATTCACATTTATATAAAAAAAAACACAGAACTACCCCTCAATGGTGTGTGCATCGACTTTAACCCAATTGCATGATGGGTATGGGGGAAGTAGGTTTTATTGTCAATGCAGTAGCGAATGCTCGTACATCCATCTACAGGTTCCACACCAAATATTTACGAGTTGTACAATATTCATGAGGTTAGCAGGTGTCAAGCGGTGAATAACACTAAACCAACAAGAAAAACTTTAATGACTCCAAATTAGGAAGGCGAGCAATTCGAAACTTAAGGACAAACTCTGTTTCGCCGTAATACCGATAAATTGATTTAATAAAAGAAAAATAATTTAGAAAACTAGTGACGTAGACGCTTTACATGTATTTACCAACACCGCATACGATTGACAATCAGGAGCCTTAGAACCTCCACCAATAGTCAATTGAAGTGAACCTTGCCCTGTCGTTGCACTCGTCAATCATTTCATTTCATTTCACAAAATGACTTTAATCTAAATATAAGTGGTCATTGGATTTTATAATTCCCCATGCTACTTCCATCATGGCCGTTGATAGATACAACAAGCAATGGGTAGTGGACGTTGGAGAATTCCAAATGGGACGTACGAGAATTCCCTATTAAAGTGTCTATGTTGTAATGATTTCAATATGTAGCAAAGCTTTCGTCAATTACGCATTTTGAATTTTTAAAATACTTTAACGATAAGAATATTCTTTGGGGATATACTAACCCTCGAAGTTAGTATATGCCCAAGTCCACCACAACACGGGATTCACTTAATGCTTCTCTACGATAACCAAAATTATTTAAATACCCTTCACCACCTTGTGGAATAACATTTTTGATATCATCTCAAATCCTTCAAATTTGTTGGGAGCTATATAAGGGTTTATATTCCCATAAACGTATATTTAAATCTGAACCGATTTGGACAACATTTATTAACCTTCTACAAAATCTCTTGACTTAAATTTAAATCGGCTCTGGCACAATTTTTTTTGTTCCAGGACCGAAAAGTGTATTTATCAACCGATACCTATTTGGCCACATCGGACAACAAGCCGCAGTCTTATCTAAATCTTCGCCGATTCTTTGGAAACTTTGTCATCGTTGCCGTTGTGTGTAAAATATGGGCATTCTGGCCATTTTTGCCTAAATCTGAAGAACATATATGGCGATTTATGTAAATCTGAACCAATTTGGATCAACACACTTATACATAATGTTCAATCTACACTCTAATAAAAGAGAACCCAACATGTCACTAAGGCCAATTTAATTATATTTTAATTCATGGAGTTATTATGTTTTGAGAAAATTTCCTTGACTTTAATAATTTTTTGCGTACCTTAGGTTAGATTAGATATAGTGGCAGCCCGATATTTCAGGCTCACTTAGAATATTCATTCCATTGTGATACCACAGTGGTGAACTTCTCTCTTATCACTGAGTGCTGCCCTATTCTATATTAAGCTCAATGAGAAGGGACCTCGCTTTTTATAGCCGAGTCCGAACGGCATTCCACATTGCAGTGAAACCACTTAGAGAAGTTTTGAAACACTCAGAAATATTACCAGCATTACTGAGGTGGGATAACCCACCGCTGAAAAGCTTTTTGGAGTTTGGTCGAAACTGGGTTTGAACCCACTACCCTGTGCATGCAAGGCGGGCATACTAACCATTGTACCACGGTGGCTTCCTTAACTTAGTTAAATGAACTGAAAAAGGGGGAAATTATACACAAATTAAGGATAAAGTTTCTTTTTTAAATTCGTGTCTCCAACAAAATAGTTCAGAATTTCTTAAAATTGTAAATTTTACCAATAATGCACCAATCTTGAATTTCGCATGGTACTAAAGATATTTTTGCAATTTTTAACTCCAACTTTTTCCTTCAAACTATGAAACCAAGTTAAAAAATATTTTTGTCTAATGAATTTTCTTGAATTTGTCGAAAAATATTAACTTATTTTTGTGACATCTGCGTTTGTAATACAATTTATTTAAAATTTTCTTAATTTAACTAAAATTTTCCTTCCTGGTGTGTTCACTGTTTTATGAGTGTATTCTCTGCATAAAATAGGAAATTCTGAATCATATTTCCCCAAATCAGGCACACAGGCTAAACCTTAATCAATTCGAACAAACTTTGGCACACATTGCTAAAATGTTAATTCTACTCTCAGTGCAAAATTTCAAGAAAATTACATATATTGGAAAATTACATATATCTAAAGCTGAACCGATTTAAACCAAATTTGGCATTTGATAATACTATGAATTGTACTGTTTGTGCAACCTTTCAAATCTGAGGATAATCGGACATAAACTGCGAGCTGTACTTCACGAAATTTTTTAATTATTTATAATTATAATATTTTTTAATTAATTATAATTTATTATAATCAACTCCCAGGAGGATCACATCCTATAGGAGGTGATCATATTCCTTCCCTACAAGTTCGTTATAAACGCATTCCACTGTATTTATATAAAATGATTGTCCTTTTCCACAATCCTAAAAAAGTTGGGAAAACATAAAAAATCAATTTTCTAAATGTCAGCTCTATCCAAAAAGCTCAAGACACAAAAATTGAATAAAGAGCCAAGATATACACAAATGTCAGATTGATATGTTTGACAGCCACCAAACATTCATGCAATGCTAAAACAAACATATTTTCCCCAAGAAACACAAAACCAACAAATGAGTGGTAGGGCCAATTACACAATACAATCCAGATTCGTATATACATCTAAACTCGATATATCAATAACACAAAAGCTATAAAAAAATTGAATAATAGCATTTGTATTTACTTAGGTCTATGCAAAGCGAGGTCAATATGAAATAAATTACAAGGCCTATTAAGCATGATGATTTTACACAAACTGTTTTGTAGGAAGAATGATCTATCTCGGGCGAAAATTGAAGTAAATTGTACTTCACATTTTAAGAACTTCCAAAAGTGTTGATAAAACCAGGTGTACTTTGCACTGCACTTCACGAAATTACACCCTCTCATAGAAAAAATGAACTAAAAGTAAACAAGTATATACGGCCAGGCCGAATCTTATGTACCCTCCACCATGGATTGCGTAGAAACTTCTACGAAAACTGTCATCCACAATCGAATTAAATAATTGGGTTGTGGTATCTTAAAACTTCTTAACATCGTTTTCTAAATTGTGAGTTAGTCCATACGTGGTATATATTAGACAAAAAAGGTATGTATAGGTAAGTCTACAAATAATTACGGATCGATATGGACTTTTGCACGGTACGTAGAGAGCCAGAATTGAAATATGGGGGTCGCTTATATGTGGGCTATATACAATTATAGACCGATATGGACCTAGTTAGGCATGGTTGTTAACGGCCATATACTAGCACAAATTTCAACTGACTATGATGAAATTTGCTCCTCCAAGTGGCTCCAAAACCAAATCTCGGGATCGGTTTATATGTGGGCTATATATGATTATGGACTGATATGGACCACTTTTGGCATGATTGTTAAATATCATATGCTACCACCACGTACCAAATTTCAACCAGATCGGAGGGATTTTGCTTCTCCAAACGGCACCGGAGGTCAAATCTGGTGATCGGTTTATATGGGGGCTATCTATAATTATTGATCGATGTGAACCAATTTTTGCATAGTTGTTAGAGACCGTATACCAACACCATGTACCAAATTTCAGCCGGATCGGATGAAATTTGCTTCTCTTAGAGGCTCCGCAAGCCAAATCGGGGGATGGGGGCTATATATAATTATAGACCGATGTGGACCAATTTTTGCATGGTTGTTAGAGACCATATACCAACACCATGTCCAAATTTCTACTGAATCAGAGGAATTTTGCTCATCCAAGGGCTCCGGATGTCAAATCTGGGGATCGGTTTATATGGGGGCTATATATAATTATTGACCGATGTGGACCAATTTTTGCATGGTTATTAGAGACCGTATACCAACACCATGTACAAAATTTCGGCCGGATCGGATGAAATTTACTTCTCTTAGAGGGGGATCGGTTTATATGGGGGCTATATATAATTATGAACCGATATGGACCAATTTTTGCATGGTTGTTAGAGACCATATACTAACACCTTATACAAAATTTCAGCCGGATCGGATGAAATTTGCTTCTCTTAGATGATCGGCGAGCCAAATTTGGGGGTCCGTTTATATGAGGGCTATACGTAAAAGTGGACCGATATAGCCCATTTGCAATACCATCTGACCTACATCAATTACAACTACTTGTGCCAAGTTTCAAGTCGATAGCTTGTTTCGTTCGGAAGTTAGATCGACTCTGAATTTCACCACGACCAAGAATATATATACTTTATGGGGTCTTAGAGCAATATTTCGATGTGTTACAAACGGAATGACAAAGTTAATATACCTCCATCCTATGGTGGAAGGTATAAAAAAAATCATTGGCGCCAATTTTAACCATAGGTTAGGTTAGGTGGCAGCCCGATGTATCAGGCTCACTTAGACTATTCAGTCCATTGTGATACCACAGTGGTGAACTTCTCTCTTATCACTGAGTGCTGCCCGATTCCATGTTAAGCTCAATGACAAGGGACCTCCTTTTTATAGCCGAGTCTGAACGGCGTTCCACATTGCAACCACTTGGAGCTTTGGCAGAGCAGATAGATGACTCCACATTTTGCACGGTGAACGAAGAGGCCCCCACGAGAATTATGGGTGATTGCAGCAGTTCGCCAGATTTATCTTTAGCATCACCTGGTCTGATAAATGACGTTTCCTGGCAACCCGTAATTTCATTGGGCTCAGACCACCTCCCAATAATTCTCCCCATTAACCGACCCTCCTATTTCATAACCTCTGAACGCTGGACGTTTATCAATCAAAAGAAAGCCAATTGGGAAGGCTTCAGAGAATACACAGATCGCCGCTTCAGTAAGCTCCCGTCCCCCCTTTCATGTTGCCCAGAGGGTGTTCCGGGACATCATCAACGCAGCATCCGCTCGCTTCATACCCGCTGGTCGAATTGCCCAAGTGAGGCCCAACTTCCCAACCGAAGCCGAGGGACTCGCAGACGAGCGTGATGAACGCCGTCGTGCTAATCCTGCTGATCCTAGAATCAGGGAACTGGATCTAGAGATTAGTAAGATAGTCGACGAGCCCAAGCGGAAAACTCGGTTAGAGCACCTGAAGCAATGTAACTTAAGCACAGGAACTGATAAATTGTGGTCAACAGTGAGAGCCCTCTCAAACCCCACCACAAAGGATGATGGTATCGCAGTCACCTTTGGCGACGTGACGGTGACGGATCCGAAGAGATACGCCAGATTTTTCAACCGACAGTTTGTCGAGCATCCCGAGAGTGATAGAGCGAAAAGGAGAGCCACTCGTCGCATACGTGGTCTCCGAGCCGATGACACACCACAATTTACCACAACTGAAGTTACTAATGTCATCAACAGCGCGAAACCATTCAAGGCGCTGGGCTCCGACGGAATTTCAATGCTAATGCTGAAGCATCTGGGAATACTGGGAGTTGAGTACCTGACCAGACTCCTCAATTTGTCCTTAGAATCACTCATTATACCCGATGTCTGGAAGATGGGTAGGGTGATTCCACTAATGAAGCCAGGAAAAGACTCGAGTAAATGTGAATCGTACAGACTGTATCCCTTCTCTCGCCAGTACCCAAGACACTTGAGGCACTACTCCTCCCCAGCCTTGTGGAGTATTTTCCAGCTGCCCACCATTAACATCGATGACGTAAGGTACATAGCATGACGACAGGCTTGCATGCCATTTCAGCACAATATGGGACTCAATCAGCCCAAGCCGTGTCACAGGACGGGTTTCGTGGAGCTTGACCTATCGCAGGCATTCGATATGGTCAACCATGCCACACTATTCGAAGACATCGAGAATACGTTCCTACCGGGAGGAACCAAGCGTTGGGTTCTGTCCTCGATTCCACCCCCTCCTGACGGCGTTGAGATTGTATCATAAGCGGACGATTGTACAATCATGGCATCCGGGCCCATTGTTGATGACATATGCGATCGACTGAACGTATACCTCGCTGATCTTACCAGTTATTTCACTGCAAGAAATTTGAGGATATCTCCCACCAAATCCTCAGCCGCACTATTCACTACATGGACGGCAGAAGTACGCAGGCAGTTGAATGTCAGAGTCGACGGCGAAATAATTCCGACCACAAATTACCCCAGAAAATTCGGGGTCACATTCGACAGCCTTTTTAAGTCGTCCGCCCATGCCACTGCAATTTGTGATCAGCTCCGCCGTCCGAGGTTCTCAAGTCGCTTGCCGGCAGCACTTGGGGTGCGGACAAAGAATCCTTGTTGACTACATATAAGGCAATTGGCCGTTCAGTGGTAAACAATGCAGCGCCAGTGTGGACACCTCAAACGACCTGTCAGAACTGCAACAGGATGTCTCCGCAGTACACCCCTGGATCACCTTTATGCGTAGACCAAGATTATCCCAGTGCGTCGTACATGTTGTCAAAGCAGTACCTCTTGGGTTGCTATCGTATTTGTCATCCAAATCACCATCTTAGGTTAGGTTAGGTTAGGTGGCAGCCCGATGTATCAGGCTCACTTAGACTATTCCGTCCATTGTGATACCACACTGGTGAACTTCTCTCTTATCACTGAGTGCTGCCCGATTCCATGTTAAGCTCAATGACAAGGGACCTCCTTTTTATAGCCGAGTCCGAACGGCGTTCCACATTGCAGTGAAACCACTTAGAGAAGCTTTGAAACCCTCAGAAATGTCACCAGCATTACTGAGGTGGGATAATCCACCGCTGAAAAACTTTTTGGTGTTCAGTCGAAGCAGGAATCGAACCCACGACCTTGTGTATGCAAGGCGGGCATGCTAACCATTGCACCACGGTGGCTCCCAATCACCATCTCGTGGATAGACAACCTACACCCAGGAATGTAAGGTTTGATCTTCACTTTCTAGAGCCCGAGATCCAGCGTTATAAAAGATAGCCTCTAGATCAGGCAGTATACCAGACAGGTATGAACAGGATTCATGAGGATACTGTAGCTGAAGCGGTAAGAACCTACAAGGTTATTCCTGTTCTCGGAGTCCGACCACAGCCCATAGCACCGGAGGGGAGAGTCCTTCCACGGCAAACCAGGGTAGTTTTGGTCCAACTAAGATCAGGCAAGTGCAGCCGCCTCAATTCCTACTTATCAGTGATTGATAGCAGCGTAGCTGACGTGTGTCCCATCTGTAATCAAGGGCCACATGACACTCGTCATCTTTTCGCTTGCCCAGCTAAGCCTACCCGTCTCACCACCAGATCACTCTGGACACATCCCATCATTGTCGCAGAGTTCCTTGATCTGGCTACTATTTGAACTACACAAGTATAGAACAAAATGGATACTACATTAAACACTGTTACAACAACAACACTTAGAGAAGCTTTGAAACACTCAGAAATGTCACCATGACATTTCTGACGTGGGATAATAATCCACCGTTGAAAAACTTTTTGGTGTTCGGTCGACGCGGGAATCTAACCCACGACCTTGTGTATCCAAGGCGGCATGCTGGGGGGTGACCGCATCAACTTTTTTTTCCTTTAGGCCGTGACCCTATCTAAGGTACATCTCATTCTTGCCCGACGGCTGGACCAAAGATGCCCGATTTGCTTGGAAGGTTTTTGCCCAACATTTTGAAACTAGAGTAAAAGTTCCACGATTAGAAATTGCAGGGAAGTTTAGGGTTGTCTCCGGACAGAAAACCCCTAATTTGTTTTTCGATATTTGATTGGGGAAAGGAACATTCTTTAAAACAAAACAAACAAAAAATATATATTTAGAATATATCCGATTTAATTGAAACTTAAAAGGAACGTGTACTGAGAACAATATTGTCGTGAGGCCAAAGATTTCATATCCTTAACCCTCTAATGCCCAAGCCCGCCTTTAGGCGGACTTCATTTAATAAGGAAGCTTTTAGTAAAACACACCTTAAGACAACAAAAAAGGGCAAAATAAAAAGAAAACTTATTTGAAACTATTCAAGAGTCTTTGCAGCATTGTTAACATTGAAAATGTAATCAGCTGGCAAAATAATTGGGGCATTAGAGGGTTAAAATACGAATGCGAATTTTGCTTAGTATAGAAGACGCATTTCTCTGATAGAACGTTTTTTCCTTGTCCAAAATCGATACGCTTTACATTGAAGTCGTTTTCTCCTTGTAGTTAAGTGATTCGACTTTGAAATAGGTATCTTAACATGAAATTCCGTTTGACTAAGGCCATCATGGATTTAATAATTCTGAAAAATTCTTTAAAAATAATGAAATGTTATTATAATTTTTATCAAATCGGTAGAAAATATTTAAATACACAATTCATGATACTCGTCCATGAGGAAATCTCTCTTAAAAATAAGTGCTGCTCAATTCTGGTGAACGACTAGTAATGCTATGGGTGACACAACTTGAAGAGAAATAAAATAGAGGGGTTTATATTCTTCCTTAAACCAAAAAAAAAACATAATAACCCAGCAAAAAAAGAGCTTCCAAAAAAGTAATTTGGATCCCCAATCTATGATCCGGAAGTAGTGCAAACTTGAATCATCTCCAATGAATTTTACATGGGCTTGTCATAGGACGGAAGTACTCCCTTTCTGGATCCTTTGCATTGCTTTAGAAGTTGTGCCCTGGAAGTTAATTTGAATGAAGAAATTTAAAAAGCGAAAAAAAAACAATTTTTTTCAACCAATTTCACTTTTTTTCTTCCATATGTTTTATTACATAATTATTTTCCTATTATCTAATTTTTACAATTTGAAAAACTTTTTCGCTCCGACCAGGGTTTGCAGGCACCATAACAGAACGCCTTGGCACACTCAGCCACAAACGCCATTGAACATAAAGCGTTGAAAGGTCAATTCAAATATTTGTGATATGATCGTAATACGACACCAATGAATAACATTCTAATTACTTCTCGAGATGTTCTTTATTAGTATGAACGAAAAAATAAGAAACGCAGGTTCAAATCTCACCAGCGGCAATTTTTTATCAAATATTTTTCTAAAAAAAATATTTTTTTTATATCATGCATCGTTTTTATTTTTTATTTTCGGCATATATTTTTGTATAAATATATTCTTTCCATTAAAAATTAAAAACTTTCGTAATTTGCAAAACCTTCTCAAAAGAACTTCCATGGAAGCGAAAACATCAAACGGCACAAGTTCAAATCCCAGCGGGGATGAAATTTATTTTTTTATTTATTACTTTTTTTACTTTTTTTATTAATTTCTATTTTTTTACTTTTTTATTAGTTTTCTATTTTTTTGTAAAATTTAATTGTACAAAATTTTCACTTAAAATAGCCTGATTGCGTTCTTTCTAATACTTGTCCACAAGGACTACATCGGAAGTAGAAAAAAATTATTGGGGGATCCCAAGATGCGCTTTAGAAGAAATGTTTGTGCAATTGTCAAAAAAGGACTGCATCGGAAGTGGAAAAAATTATTGGGGGATCCCACGATGCGCTTTAGAAGAAATGTTTGTGGACTTGTCCAAAAGGACTGCATCGGAAGTTGAAAAAACTCGATGGGGGATTCTGGGATGGGCTTTAAAAGAAATGTTTGTGGAACAACTTCCATTTTTTTTGCTGGGAAACTCTACAGATAAATTCGAAATTGAGATGTGAATTTCGAAAATAGCTTCAAATCCTTTAGAAGTTTTACGGAAGAATTATATTATTATCTTATCCTGCTAAATAATTTTTTTATAATATTTTCATACAAATAAACTTCTAAGACATAACTTCTAAAGCTATAAATCAAAAGCCCATGATGATTCAAATTTACACGACTTCCAGATCCAAACCACTGTGTTGGAAGCTCTTTTTTACTGGGATTTTGTTTAAATCGACAGTCTCTACGGATCGTGATTTATTCTTATTAAAATTTGTCCTAAAAGAAAAAAAAACAAATATAAAAATTTTCATTGAATTTCTCCATTATTTTTTTTATATAAAATTTTATATAATACATAATTTCGAATCACCCTCTAATAGGCTTTCCTGGGAATGGCCCAACTTTTACCACGCACACCAATTGTTAATAAACTTTAAGGCATTAGCACACATACAATCTCACATACAATTGTTTGTATGTAAAAGTGTGACAACATGCACGGATTTATTCTTTTGTTTTTTTTTATTCTTATTTTATCAACAATCACATTTTGCCTAATAAAAATAACTTAGAACAAAGCGCACAGGGAATTGCCACAAAATAGTGGGTAACAAAAAAGTCATTAGTACTGATGACTGGTGGTAGCGAAGGTTAGGGGTGGTAAATCGACAAGGGATTTATAATAATATATAAAAGTCATAGTCTATGACCCATTCCATGATATAGAGAATGGGCGGTTTGATACCCGTCAAAGAGAAATAGTTTTGGCATAATATTTAATATTACATAATTACTGCAATGCTGTTGTGATTCAAAAACTAAATATTTCCTCTGAAGAATATTGTTTAATTTAAAGTTCGACATTTATATAACTATACTATATCCACAAACACAAAGGTTGGTATATAAAATGACGTAAAAAAGAGTTGAAAAACGCTTTAGAAATCATATCTGGAAAACGGCTATGACACTGAAAAAAATATTGTCGTGAGGTCAAAGATTTCGTGTCTTTAAAATACGAATGCAAATTTTGCTTAGCATAGACACAGAAAAAAATATCACCAAAATATTTCCAATTAAAAAGTTAATTGAATTTGAAATTTTTTTCAATTAATAATTTAATTGGTACAATTAACTTTTTAATCAAGATAGAAACATTAAGTTAATTTTAAAATTTTTAATTAAAAAGTTAATTGATACAATTAACTTTTAATTAAATTCGGAAGACTAAGTCAGTTTATGATGTTGATGCACATTTTTTTAAATTTTTAATTAATTTTTTTTTCAAACAATCAATTGTTAATCCAAATAAAAATTCTAAGCCAATTCAGAATTTAATTGAAAATAGTTACCTTTTTTAATTAATAAATTAATTGAGTTTTGCAATCAACATCAATTAAATTTTTAATTGAATCAATTAAAAAATTAATTGAAATATGGCAATGAAATCAATTAATTTTTTAATCAAGAATTTTTTCTATGCCCAATTAAAACTGTGATTGATACTATCATTTTCGTGATTGAAGACATTTCAATTAAAAAATTAATTGGATCAATTAATTTCGTGATTGAATCAGAAAAAAATTTTTTGTGTGGAAGACGCATTTCTCTAATATAAAGTTGTTTTCCTTGTCCAAAAGTCGATAAACTTTTCAATGAAGTCGTACTGTCTTTATAATTAAGTGATTTGAATTAAAAATGGGTATCATAACATGAAAGAAAAAATGTTTGGGCTAAGGTCAACTTGACTTTAATAATTCAGAAATATTCTTTAAATTTAATGAAATTGTCTTTAAATTAGTTGTCTTTTTGTATCGTGACTACAAAGCAAAAAATCGTTCAAATATAGGACATGTATTTCAAAACTTTATTTTAAAGAATTTTTTTTACTTGAAACATAGCATCATTTCTACTGGAAGTCGAGTCTTAATTTGGAAAATAAAGTTGTCGTTAACTGGTTTTTAAAGGACGTTGATAGCATATGAAGAAAAAAAGATGAGAAAGCGAAAAATTAAAATTCGCTTCTTAGAAGCAAGTACACAAAACCCAAATTTAAAAAAAAATTGTGTCTTAAAAGTATCCTTACTTATATTCTCCGCTTCTTTGGCTCGGAATCAATACCAAATTTTTTAAAGTAAAGACAAAATCGGTAACTAACTTTGTTGTTCTATAATTATATTGTTCCCGCTCGTGGTGAAATTTTGAGTCGGACAGACCAACTATGTTTTACCATCCGTCCGTTGAAATCACGTTAACTTTCGAAGGAATAGAGAAACATGTCACACACCCAAAAAAAATGAACCCACCATGAAAGAAAATGTAGAGTTTTAAGAAAATTTTAACATACAACATGTTACATACAAGTTAATACTTTTTTTTTGTCAAATTAAAAAAAATAATTAAAAACAATAATTTTTTCTGTTGTTTAAGAAAATTTCATATGTTAAGGGAAAACATCCCATCAAAAAAATTTGGAAGTTCTTCCTAAGGCACAATTTTAAGAGCACTTCCAAAAATGTTTTTCCAAGGACGTTCTTTATTTTAACGGCACAGGAAGTTCATTTAAGTCAATTTTTTATAACTCGCTTTTTTCTTATTTTTATTGTGAAATTTCAAATTTTATTGTTTCAAATGGGTTCAAAATAGATTAAAAATTAATAAAATAGTGCAAATTATTTAAATTTTGCAGAAAAAAATGCTAATTCCTTTCTAGAAAAATTGCGAATTTATGAAAATACTTGATGTCAAACGTTCCAGACAAGCGTTATAATGCATTAAAAATCATAAGAAATTTTAAAAATTAGTTATTCGTTAAAATATCACAAAATTTCTTTATTTGCATCCAAGTCACTGGATTCGCATCACACCTTAAGAAGTCATGCAAATTCAGTGAAACGGCTGTTGAAATGGTGGACATCCGTCCTATGACAAGCCCATGTTAAAATCATCGCTTCTGCGCCAATTTTGCACCACTTCCGGATCCAAAAAGAACAGTTTCACTACTTTTTTGGCGACGCTTTTTTTGCTGGGATTGGATTTAAAAATTGTTAAAATGTTTTTAGCGCAGAACGAAGCTCCAGACAGGTCCAATTTTAGTAAAATTTACTCATTTCAGAGACTTATGAACTCATTTTAGGCAGACTTCTCCCATTTTAGAAAAAATACCAACTATTTTATTTTTTAGTAAAATTGTGTACAGTATTTGTATACAACTTTTTTCTAATTTTTAGTTCACGTCATTAAAGTAACCAAAAATTATTCAAATAAGGACCATTTGCTTGCACTGGGCAAATTTAAACTAAAATCAACTAATTTTCATAAACTAAAATAAAGTTAAGTTGGCATTAGCGCCCCCTTTTGGAGTGCAAAGACTTATTTTATTAAGCATCCAAACATCCCATCCATATAACATTTGGTACACAGAAAAAAATTCACGAACATTTTTCCAATTAAAATTTTAATTGAGTTTTAAAAATATTCAATTAAAAATTGAGTTGATTGAACAAATTTTTAATTGAAACAAAAATCAATCACAAAAATTAATAGTATCATTTAATTGTTTAATTGGATCAATTAATTTTTTAATTGATACTATCATTTCTGTGATTGAAGACATTTCAATTAAAAAATTAATTGGATCACTTAATTTCGTGATTGAATCAGAAAAAAAATTTTTGTGTGTACGTGAAGTCTGTATTTTCCCTTCCAGCAACCACACAAAAACTGTTCCATAAATAGATATACAAATTGTTCGTTCATATGAAGACACACAGATTTAAGTCGCATCACTTAACTGTAAGGACAAAACGGCTTCATTGAAAAGTTTATCGACTTTTGGACAAGGAAAAAAGCATTATATCACACTCAAAAAAAAGTGAACCCTATATTTCACTAAAGCCAACTTTAGTTCGTTGTATTATTATGTTTTGAGAAAGTTTTCTTCACTTTAATAACTTTTTTGAGTACGTTAGTTAAATTAACAAAAACACACTTACTTTTATTAAATAAATTGAAATGTGTACCTAATTAAAAGGTTTTTTTTATGGTTTGTGACAATCGCAATAGGTTGTTGTTACTGCAATCGGTAAGACACTGATTATTTTGCCAGTTATGCATTCAGTGAAAGTTTTTATTTGATGTACAAAGTTTATCACAATGAGCCGGAAATATCGGGCTGTCACTATACCTAACCTAGGTGGTGGTTCTTTTCGGATTATTTGTACTATAGGAGCAGAGACTTCTGTACGGGAAAGTCGACTACGACTTTTGATGTAATCTTGAGCTAGAGTTTCGCTGTTTGTGCAATTTATTTTTCAGTCATTCATGATTTATTATTCAGTCATTCATGATCAGTGTTCTGGAAGCTAACGCATTTGTTATTCCATAGCATGATGTGGCAAATTGCGTTTAGTTTTTCCGACTATGTGTTAAAATTGTTCGAAAACAGCATTTCCATCCAAATTCCTATAGTGAATTATTCCCCTTTTCACATTCCAAACTCGATGAATATCATACGGAGTAACTTTTGTGTGTAGAATACATTCACTTGGTGCACTTGGCGTAAGACACATTGCGAATGACCAATGTACTCCACATTATCCCCCAAAATGTCAAAAATTCAATATCATTAGTTACGGCCGATGAACTGTTTTCTTCTATGTCCAAAGAAGATGTTCGATTGTTCCGAACATAAGCATTCTTCTTCAAGTAGAAAATTAGGATCGCCATAACCACTGGCTTCAAATTCAAGGACAACATTCTTAAACAGAAACACCCGTACATGTACATATATGTACAATATATATTTTTTGTTACGTCTAGACTCCACCGTTTATTTTTGGCACTAAAAGATTTACAAGAGTTACTGCACCCTCAAAAAAAAAATCGCTTCTCCCAAACATATTTTGCTTCAAGCATATAAATTTTTGGGTATTGCCCAAACATTTATATGTTTGATTTCTTCCAATATATAACACGTTTGAAAGCATATTGGTCTAAACATTCAAAAACTCTTACAAAAGAAGAACGTGAAGTCGAGTATATATAAATATTTTTCCATCGAATCCTAAGGTTAACGATAACCATTCAAAAGCACATTATATTTAAATTCTAAACAGTAATTTTAAAACAGCACATAAATTTATTTTGGTGTGAACAATTGTTTGCTAGCATGTAACACCATTAATTTAGAAATACAAATAAATATGAATTTTTATTAACGAATAATTTTGTACATAATTTAATGGTCATGTTTACCCTTTTACTTTTCTTTAATAATTTCTTTTAAAGAAAATAAACTTATTCAATTGTTGCTTTGGATCTTTCCCCACCATGTTATAATACAATTTACCGGAAAAAGTTGTAATGTTATTCTGGTTTTGCCGCTAAAATGAGAAATAATTTTAGCGGCAAAACTCGAACTCAATGCCCACTTTTATTTTCGAAAAAATCCGTCAACTCCTCTTGGACTACTCATTAATAAAGAGGAACTAATCTTTGTTTTTATAGATCTTCAAAGGTCGATACTTTCAATGAAGTCGTGTTGTCGTTATAATTGAGTGATTTGACTTAAAAATGGGTATCATAACATGAAAAAACAAATTTTGGACTAAGGTCAACTTGACTTTAATAATTCAGAAAAATTCTTTAAAATTAATGAAACTGTCTTTAAATTTGTTGCATTTTTGCATCTTGACTACAAGGCAAAGATCATTCAAAAATAGGATATGTTTTTCAATACTTTATTTTAAAGACATTTTTTACTTGAAACATAACATAATTTCTACTGGAAGTCTTGTTTTTAACGGACATTTTATAGCATATGAAAAAAAGCTGAAAAAGCGAAAAATTAAAATGTGCTTCGTAGAGTCAAGTACACAAAACCCCATTTAAAAGAGAATTGTGTCTTAAAAGCATCCTTACTTGTATTCTCCGCTTCTTTGGTTCGGAATCAATATCAAAATTGTTAAAGTGGAGACACAATCTTTGGAACCGGACATGCTTTTTGTTCAGTGTATAGTGCCCTTTCGTTAGTTTTTATGAAGATCCCTTTGTTTGAATATTTTGACTTACTCGTCCTACGTTCCGATTTGTTTTGACAAAACAAAAAAATTGTGCCCGTAATGCGAAAATGATAAACAAAACTCATGCTCTTTTTTTTCAAATATATTTTATCTTGGTTCCGAATGAATTTTCTCTCCGAATACTCATTTTAATATTTTACTTAAGCATATACAATTTTTGGCGAAGTCTTATATCACAACATATATCAGTCTTATATCACAACATATACTTTTTTCCTATATTTAATGAAATTTTCTTTGTGTATATATATTTGTAATGCGCCAATTGGTTACTTTCATTATTTTTCATTAATACGCACGTGCCTCAAGAAAAAATATTTGCTAATTTAAAAAGGGGTTTTTATACATGTGACTTTTTTCAAAACTTACAACTAAAATGTTGAAAGTTTTTATTAAATCTGTTGTAGTACATGTCAAATAAAATATTTCTGGAAGTCAAATCTTAGAATTGCAAAAAAACAACAGATGAGAAATTTTTAAAATTGAAAAGTTGTCTGTGTACATCGCCACACGTAGGAAAAAGTGTGTTTTTATATGTTTGGATACAAAAATAGGATGTTTGAGACAAAAAAATTGAACACAATATGTGTGGGTACAAGAATATTGTGTTTGAAAACAATTATATTATGTTTGCAATCGATATGTTAATATGTTACAACATAATATGTTTACGTGAATAAATTGTTTAATACAAAAAAATTTTGCACAGAAGCATATAATTCTTACAGCGAAAGTCCAAACACGATATTTTTGGGAAAGTTACACTAACAATAGAAATAATACATAGCGCGATAAAATATAATTTTACGACATTTAAAACATACATTTTATGTTTTCAGTAAAATTAAACTTAATACCCAGTTTTTCAACCAACTCGAATAAGTCAACCTACTCGAATAATGTCACCAATACTTTTTGTTTAATTGTTTAATTGGCACAGAAAACTATTATTTTTCATTTCGAAGACAATAAGCTAAAACATGCATTATTCCCCTATTTTTATTACACACAAAAAAATTTCACGAACATTTTTCCAATTAAAATTTTAATTGAGTTTTAAAAAATATTCAATTAAAAATTTAATTGATTCAACAAATTTTTTAATTGAAACAAAAATCAATCACAAAAATAATAGTATTAATTAATTTTTTAATTGGATCAATTAACTTTTTAATTTACCTTCAATTAATTTTTTAATTGATACCATCATTTCTGTGATTGAAGACATTTCAATTAAAAATTAATTGGATCAATTAACTTCGTGATTGAATCAGAAAAATTTTTTTTATGTGTATTAGCATCGTCTTTGCATCTAACCTGGTAATTACGTACGAAATCTAGAAGTGATTGGAAAAATAGTATGTGTGAATATAAACAAATATAAATTTGCAAATTTGGAGTAAACATATATATGTTGTGATATAAGACTTCGCCAAAAATTTGATATGCTTAAGTGAAAATATTATTTAATTTGAATATTAAAATGAGTATTCGGAGACAATACTCATTCGGAACCAAGAGAAAAGACATTTGAGAGAATACTCATTCGGAACCAAGAGAAAAGACATTTGAAAAAAAAGAGCATGAGTTTTGTTTACATTTTCGCATTATGGGCACATTTTTTTTGTCAAAACAAATCGACAAAATATTCAAACAAAGGAAATTAAAAAACAAAAAAAAAAAAAAACAAGTATATACAGCAGTAAGTTCGGCCGGGCCGAATCTTAAATACCCACCACCATGAACCAAATATTAGGGTTTCCTTTGAAATTTCAGGAGGGCTTGAGGACTTGAGGACACTTCCCGAAGATAAATTTAAAGATTTCACCTATGAGGACTATATAAGATTCTGGATTTATAAGAACCATTTTTGTTTGAGTTTTAGAGGAATCATTAACATCTCTTGTAGGTGTGCAACAAAATTATAAAATAACGTCTTGATTTGAAATCTTAAATCTGTAGAAGTAAAATCTGGAAATTTTACATTGAGTTTCAAGCCATTTTCATGATCAGTGCGCCTTCTACACCCTCAAGAAGTGAAGTCGGTCTATATGGAGGCATTACCAAATGGACCGATAAAAACTAAATCCGATACACGTTTTTGTGAACCTAAAATACCAGAATATTTACAATTTCAGGCAAATCAGATAAAATCTACGGTTTCTAGAAACCCAAGGAGTTTAATCGGGAGATCGTTTTTATGGGGGTTATACTAAAATATGGACCGATACTCGCCGTTTTCGGCACACCTCTTTATGACCCGAAAATACCTCTAGATTTCCAATTTCAGGCAAATAGGATAAAAACTTCGGATTCTAGAAGCCCAAGAAGTAAAATCGGGAAATCGGTCTATATGGGGGCTATACCAAAATATGGACCGATACTCACCATTTTCGGCACACCTCTTTATGGTCCTAAAATACCTCTAGATTTCCAATTTCAGACAAATTGGATAAAGACTACGGTTTCCATAAGCCCAAATCGGGAGGTCGTTTTATATTGGGACCATACCAAAACATGGACCGATACTCACAATTTTTGGCAGACGTATTTGTGGTCCTACAATACCTCTAGATTTCCAATTTCAGGTAAATTGAATAAAAACTGCGGTTTCTATAAGCCCAAGAAGTAAAATCGGGAGATCGGTCTATATGGGGGCTATACCAAAATATGGACCGATACGCACAATTTTTGGCGCACGTATTTGTGGTCCTACAATACCTCTAGATTTCCAATTTCAGGTAAATTGAATAAAAACTGCGATTTCTATAAGCCCAAGAAGTAAAATCGGAGGATCGGTCTATATGAGGGCTATACCAAAACATGGACCGATACTCACCATTTTTGGCACACCTCTTTATGGTCATAAAATACCTCTAGATTTAAAATTTCAGGCAAATTGGATAAAAACTACGATTTCTATAAGCCCAAGACCCCAAATCGGGAGGTCGGTTTATATGGGGACTATATCAAAACCTGGACCGATATAGCCCATCTTCGAACTTGACCTGCCTGCAGACAAAAGACGAGTTTGTGCAAAATTTCAGCACGATTGCTTCATTATTGAAGACTGTAGCGTGATTACAACAGACAGACAGCCAGACAGACAGCCAGACAGACAGACAGACAGACAGACAGACGGACATCGAATTTCTCCCTGATCAAGAATATATATACTTTATATAGTCGGAAATCAATATTTCTATGTGTTACAAACGGAATGACAAACTTATTATACCCCCGTCACCATTCTATGGTGGTGGGTATAAAAACAGTGGAAAATATAAAAATTACAAAGGGATCTTCATAAAAACTAACGAAAGGGAACTATATACTGAAAAAAAGCATGCCCGGTTCCAAAGATTTTGTCTCTACTTTAACAATTTTGGTATTGATTCCGAGCCAAAGAAGCGGAGAATTCAAGTAAGGATACTTTTAATACTCAATTCTCTTTTAAATTCGGGTTTTTTTGTACTTGACTCTACGAAGCAAATTTTAATTTTTCGCTTTTCAGCTTTTTTTTCATATGCTATCAAAGTGCGTTAAAAACAAGACTTCCAGTAGAAATTACGCTATGTTTCAAGTAAAAAATGTATTTAAAATAAAGTGTAAAAAAACATGTCTTATTTTTGAACGATGTTTTGCTTTGTAGTCAAGATGCAACAATGCAACAAATTTCAGACAATTTCATTAATTTTAAAGAATTTTTCTGAATTATTAAAGTCAAGTTGACCTTAATCCAAAAATTGTTTCTTTCATGTTATGATACCCATTTTTAAGTTAAATCACTTAATTATAAGGACAACACGACTTCATTGATAAGTTTATCGACTTTTGAACAAGAAAAAAACTTTATATTAGAGAAATGCGTCTTCTACGCTAAGCAAAATTTGTATTCTTATTTTAAGGATATGAAGTCTTTGGCCCCACGACAATATTTTTTTCAGTGTACTCTTTTTAGAGTTGTGACAGTAAAATGAAAACAAGGGGAAACAGTGAAAAATTAAACAGTAAGATCTATAAAAACAAAGTTTAGTTCCTCTTTATTAATAAGTAGTCCAAGAGGAGTTGATGGATACTTTCGAAAATAAAACCGGACATTGAGTTCGAGTTTTGCCGCTAAAATTATTTATCATTTTGGCGACAAAACTCGAATCGGTAAAACCAGAATAGCATTATAACTCTTTTCGGCAAATTGTATTATAACTTGGTGGGGAATGATCCAAAGCACCAATTGAATAAGTTTATTTTCTTTAAAATAAATTATTAAAGAAAAGTAAAAGGGTAAACATGGCCATTTTAACGCGATAATGCCAACTTTATACCGGCCTTAAAAGTGAAATTAAGTACAAAATTATTCGTTAATAAAAATTCATATTTATTTAAAATTCATATAAATTAATGGTGTTACATGCTAGCAAACAATTGTTCACATCTAAATAAATGTATGTGTTGGTGGTGAAATTATTGTTTAGAATTTAAATATAATGTGCTTTTGAATGGTTATCGTTAACTTTACGATTCGATGGAAAAGTATTTATATATGTATATACTCGACTTCACGTTCTTCTTTTGTAAGAGTTTTTGAATTTCTTCGTTAATTTCAAACTTGATACAAAAACCTTTTTTTGTTACAAAAATTTTATTTTTGCAATAAAAAAAATAATATTTGATTTGAACTCAGTCCATTTCGTTTATATCAAGCACTGTTCTTTTCTGACTTTAAGTCTTTTATAAGACACACTTTGCAAAAAATTTTATATAGTAGTATGTAATGTTGAACACTTTTAGGGATCTTCCGAACGTATGGGGAATATATGTAAAAAAAATTGGTGTTCGGTCGAAGCAGGGATAGAACCCAGGACCCTTGGCATGCAAGGCGGACGTACCAACCACTGATCCACGTCGTCAACAAATGTATGTTTCTGTTAAGCAATGTTATGTTTGCATCGGCTCGTGGGCGCCGCAAGCTATGGTATCCAAATGTAACTTATAACGATAATTATCTATTGATGACCATAACAGCTACGTAGCCCAGTGGATAGTGTACTGGCTTACAAACTGTGTGGTCCGCTGTTCGAATCCCCGTCCGGCAAAAGGTAGAATTAAAAAAAAAAAATTTTAAAATTGAATAATTTCTTGTACAATGTTTGTATTACAGAAATAGGTGATAAGAACTAAAAAAACTCGTGGAAATGAGAAAGATGTGAGGGAATCTACAATTAACCAGAAAAAAAATTTTGAGCACAATCTTCTTTGGGAGAAAATTCTTCTAAGCATATAATATTTTTGGGCTCAAAATGCTTCCAAACATATTATATGTTCACATAATAACATATAGTTTTTTGGAAGACAACATTATTGACTTTGGATGGAAAAATACAAAATGTTTGGAACTTAGACTACCCAAACATATTATATTGTTTAGACCAATATGCTTTCAAACATATTATATATTGGAAAAAATCAAATATATAAATGTTTGGGCAATACCCAAAAATTTACATGCTTGAAGCAAAATGTGTTTGGGAGTATATGTTACAGAAGCGATTTTTTTTTTTTGAGGGTGCAGTTAAATTGACATGGGTTAAAAAAAAAAAAAAAACATTTTCGTGATTCACGCGAAGCCGTGAATGAAATTTAAACGAAATCTCTTGAATGTGCGTGAACGGGACTAAACAAAAATGTGTGGCGCGTGAGTAAAAATCAAATTATTTTCGTGATTGTGAGTGAGTAAAATTTCTCCGAAATCACGCTCCCGATAAAAATTCACTTTCTCGATCCAACTCACGCTCAATATAAAATTCACGTTCACGATAAAATTCACACTCACGGTAAAACAAAGACATAACAAGTAAGGAAAGTCTAAAGTCGGGCGGGGCCGACTATATTATACCCTGCACCACTTTGTAGATCTAAATTTTCGATACCATATCACATCCGTCAAATGTGTTGGGGCTATATATAAAGGTTTGTCCCAAATACATACATTTAAATATCACTCGATCTGGACAGAATTTGATAGACTTCTACAAAATCTATAGACTTAAAATTTAATTCGGCTAATGCACTAGGGTGGAACACAATGTTAGTAAAAAAATATGGGAAACATTTAAATCTGGAGCAATTTTAAGAAAACTTCGCAAAAGTTTATTTATCATTTATCGCTCGATATATATGCATTTGAAGTTTAGGAAAATTAGAGTCATTTTTACAACTTTTCGACTAAGCAGTGGCGATTTTACAAGGAAAATGTTGGTATTTTGACCATTTTTGTCGAAATCAGAAAAACATATATATGGGAGCTATATCTAAATCTGAACCGATTTCAACCAAATTTGGCACGCATACACGCTCACAAAAAATCGCTTCTGTAACATATACTCCCAAACATATTTTGCTTCAAGCATATACATTTTTGGGTATTGTCCAAACATTTATATGTTTGATCTCTTCCAATATATAATATGTTTGAAAGCATATTGGTCTAAACAATATATGTTTTGGTAGTCTAAGTTCCAAACATTTTGTATTTTTGCATCCAAATTCAATAATGTTGTCTTCCAAAAAACAATATGTTATTATGTGAACATATAATATGTTTGGAAGCATTTTGCACCCAAAAATATTATATGCTTAAAAAAAATTCTCCCAAACAATATTGTGCTCAAAATTGTATTTATTTATTTATATATTTACAATCATAATGAATTATGAAAATAAACAGGTAATATAGGTGCTAACAACATAGGTTTTCGACCTGAATGCTCAAAATTTTGTTTCTGCCCAATTGTATATTCCCCCACATCTTTCTCACTTCCACGAGATTTTTTAGTTCTTAGCACCTTTTTCTGTAATACAAACATTGTAGAAGAAATTATTCAATTGTATGATTCTTTTTTATTTTAATTTTACCTTTTGCCGGACGGGGATTCGAACAGCGGACCACACAGTTTGTAAGGATCAAAGAAGTAGCTGATCAATTGCCCAAGGAAAAATAAAATGTTAATTTTGTAATAACAAGCAACAACCACCAACTTAATTCAATATCGCTCCCCGTTAAATAGCGCTCCAAGCTACTAAACACATATATGTTTATAGGCTATTTCTAAATTAATATATGTTTGCATCCAAGCATATTATATTTACAAACATTTTATGTCCCAAACATAATATGTTCTAACATATTAACATATATGTCCCAAACATGTTATGCTAGTTTATGAACATTATATGCTTGCACTCAAAAATATTGTGTTTAAAAATTTGTGTTCCAAACATATAATGTTTATAGCCAAACATATGAAAAACAGTCTTTTTCATCCGTGTAGCTACAATGCTAATTCTACTCCCTGTGTAAAATATCAACTAAATCGGAGTTAAAAATTGGCCTCTACGGTCATATGAGTGTAAATCGGGCGAAAGCTATATATGGGAGATATATCTAAATCTGAACCGATTTCAACCAAATTTGGCACGCATAGCTACAACGCTAATTCTACTCCCTGTGCAAAATTTCAACTAAATCGGAGCAAAAAATTGGCCTCTGTGGTCATATGAGTGTAAATCGGGCGAAAGCTATATATGGGAGCTATATCTAAATCTGAACCGATTTCAACCAAATTTGGCACGCATAGCTACAATGCTAATTATACTCCCTGTGCAAAATTTCAACTAAATCGGAACAAAAAATTGGCCTCTGTGGTCATTTGAGTGTAAATCGGGCGAAAGCTATATATGGGAGCTATATCTAAATCTGAACCGATTTCAACCAAATTTGACACGCATAGCTATAATGCTAATTCTACTCCCTGTGCAAAATTGCAACTAAATCGGAGCAAAAAATTGGCCTCTGTGGGCAAATGCGTGTAAATCGGGCGAAAGCTATATATGGGAGCTATATATAAATCTGAACCGATTTGGCTGATATTTTGCAAATTTTTGGAGACTCATAAAATATTCGGATGTACGGAATTTGAGGAAGATCGGTTGATATACACGCCAATTATGACCAGATCGGTGAAAAATATATATGGCAGCTATATCTAAATCTGAACCGATTTTTTCCAAAATCAATAGGGATCGTCTTTGAGCCGAAACAGGACCCTATACCAAATTTTAGGACAATCGGACTAAAACTGCGAGCTGTACTTTGCACACAAAAATACATCAACAGACAGACAGACGGACAGACAGACGGACATCGCTAAATCGATCCAGAATTTAATTCTCAGACGATCGGTATACTAAACGATGGGTCTCAGACTTTTCCTTCTTGGCGTTACATACAAATGCACAAACTTATTATACCCTGTACCACAGTAGTGGTGAAGGGTATAAAAAGGTGCTAAGAACTAAAAAATCTCGTGGAAGTGAGAAAGATGTGGGGGAATATACAATTGGGCAGAAACAAAATTTTGAGCATTCAGGTCGAAAACCTATGTTGCAAAATGCTTCCAAACATATTATATGCTCACATAATAACATATTGGTTTTTGGAAGACAACATTATTGAATTTAGATGTAAAAATACAAAATGTTTGGAACTTAGACTACCCAAACATATATTGTTTAGACCAATATGCTTTCAAACATATTATATATTGGAAGAGATCAAACATATAAATGTTTGGGCAATACCCAAAAATGTATATGCTTGAAGCAAAATATGTTTGGGAGTATATGTTACAGAAGCGATTTTTTGTGAGCGTGTACCTATAAAAATTCGGGATCGAATTGGTGACAAATATATTGTGTGTTAGTTACGCTAACATTGTTTATTACGGCACCAAAACCAAATCACATTTTTCGCTAAGCACATTGCTCGGCTTATTACCGAGTGTGAGGTAAAGCAAATCACAAGAAGATAGAGAGTTATTACCCAGGACAATGCTAATTTGTACTAAACTCTATAACCTAACTATGTCCACTTTATCTAAAGTCAGTCATATTCTCACTTCTATTTTTGTCCATTTTAGCATTTTGGCTCTGTGGAGTCAATAGAATAACCCAAAAATAGAGCAGTTGGATGACAACCAACAATGTTCTAGAATTGATTCCACATGTTAGCCGCGAATGAAATGAAGAATGTTGAGAATTCCTTGAGGTTGTGTGTGAAAATTTGGTAATACATATTTCCAACTATGAGAAAAGGACTTGGTGGTTGCACTAGTGGTGGTGTAACGGCAGAAACATGCCCTCTTCGTCCAAACAAAAAAAAATAACACACAGGTGAACGGTAAACATATGTGAAGATAGGAAGAAATTTTTGGTAACACAAGTTATATTAGTTTGGCAGGCAGTTGGTAGTTGGAGCACTGCTAACAAAACTCACGTTTATTGTTGTTAATGCCGAACTGAAACAATACGGCCAACACCAACAACATAGCCCAGTCATCATCATCATCATAATCATCGGCAAAAATCGAATTAACAGCCGCCTCATGTCACTGCTCAGCTGGCGTTCCGTTCAAGGTATTTGGATGTGTATTTAACCATTTGTAAATGTGGCTCGAAGTGCTACGGCCTTCGTCTACCTGTTTCCTTATAGCTCGAGTCATTATTACCGCTGTTATTTATTTTTTGTTACTTTCAAAAGACGTTGAAACAACGAACCGTTTAACCGGATTTTCTCATCCCAAAACATTTCGTTTTAAAGGAAGCCCTTTGGAAATCGAACTGCTCCTGAATAGCCATCTTTAAATTTTACAAGGCAACTCAAACGCAACTGCCTTACACAGAAACGCATGTGCGTTTGTATCTTAACACTTTCATAGCAATTATCAGTAAGATGAGAAAGCAAAAGCAAGATAGAATTCAAGCCATGTATGGCGAATACAGTGCTTCGTCTACACTAAAAAAAAGAATGTCCGGTTCCAAAGATTTTCTCTTTTCACTAATGATTTTGGTATTGATTCCAAGGCATAGAAGCGGAGAACTGAAGTAAGGACAAATTTAAGACACAATTCTCTTTTAAATTTATGTTTTGCGTACTTCTTTCTAGGAACCAAAGATTAATTCGTTGGTTTTTTTCAGTTTTTTTTTCTTCATGTGCTATCCTTTAAAATTATGTTAACGACAACTCGACTACAAGTAGAAATTATGCTTTGTTTCAAGTAAAAAAGTCTTTAAAATAAAATGTTGGAAAAATTTCTTATTTTTAAATGATTTTTTGCTTTGTAGTCAAGATACGAAAAGTCTACATATTTAAAGACAATTTCATTAATTGTAAAGAATTTTCAAAGTTTACCATAGTCAAACAAAACTTTCTTTCATGTTAGGATACTTAATTCTAAGTCGAATTACTTAACTATAAGGACAAAACGACTTCATTGAAAAGTGTTGATAAACTTTTCAATGAAGTCGATAAGAAAAAAAACTTTATGTCAGAGAAATGCGTCTTTTATGCTAAGCAAAATTCGGATTCGTATTTTAAGGACATGAAATCTTTAGTCTTACGACAATAATTTTTTCAGTGTATAAACACATGAAAGATTTTTGTCTGAATTTTAAATAAAATTAGAAACACAGAGGTATGTTACTTTAGGCCACCGTGGTGCAATGGTTAGCATTCCCGCCTTGCGTACACAAGGTCGTGGGTTCGATTCCTGCTTCGACCGAACACCAAAAAGTTTTTCAGCGGTGGATTCTCCCACCTCAGTAATGCTGGTGACATTTCTAAGTGGTTTCACTGCAATGTGGAACGTCGTTCGGACTCGGCTATAAAAAGGAGGTCCCTTGTCATTGAGCTTAACATGGAATCGGGCAGCACTCAGTGATAAGTGAGAAGTTCACCAATGTGGTATCACAATGGACTGAATAGTCTGAGTGAGCCTGATACATCGGGCTTGCCACCTAACCTAACCTAGACTCACAATTGTGTGTGACGAATATTGCATAGCCCCAATTTAGACCGATCTTCAATTTGACTTCTGGGACATCTACACAACGTAAGTTTTATTCTTTTTGTCTTAAATTGAAAATCTAGACGTATTTGCGGTACACTGAAAAATACTTGTCGTGAGACCAACAATTTCTTGTCCATGCAATTCGATGCGAATTTTATTAACGTAAAAACGCATTTCTCTGATATAAAGTTTTCATTGTCCAAAAGTCGATAAAATTTTTAATGGAGTAGTTTTATTCTTACAGTTAAGCGATTCAACTTAAAAAAAAAATATTTTTACATGAAAGAAAATGTTTTATTAAGATCATCTCTAATTATGAAAATTTCTTCAAAGTTGAGTTTGTTGATTTTTGATCTTGACTACAAAGCATAACCACCTGCACTCAAAAAACAGTGAACTGGTGGGAAGGAAAATTTTGGTTAATTTTAGATTTTTTATTTATTTATTTATTTAATAATTTGTAAAACTAGTACAACAAGATGATACATCTTATAAATGTGTTGGTGTTGGTGTAGGAGAAAACAATTTAGTATAAATATAAAAAACTTAACAAAACACAAAATTTATAATAATTGAAAATTTCGATAAGTTTGCAACATTTTATATTGTGAACAAGATTCTTAAACAGTTAAGCAGATATTTAAAATTTTTAAAGCGGATATCATTGCTTGTAGTTTGCAGTGTGAAAGGTAAGGAGTTCCAAAGACGAATAGTGTATATGAAGAATTGTCTTTCGGATACTAGTGATCGTATCTTAGGATGTAGTATTTTAAGTCCTCTATTCGAGCGTGCAAACTGGATGCATCTATAGTGGTTTGGTGAGCTTTTAGTATAAATTTTAACTAAACTGTATTACAAAACGCTGATTTCACAAAAAAAGTTCCGTAACTGGTGCGAAATTGGCGCTAGAGCGATGAATTTAAAATGGGCTTGTCATAGGGCGGATGTCCGCCATTTCAACAGCCGTTGCAATATATTTGCATCACTTCTTGTGATATGATACGAATTCAGTGTTTTGGATGTGAACTAAACAATTTTGTGATATTTTGCCCAATAAATAATTTTTACAATACCCATTAAAAATATGATTAAAGCGCGTTATAAATATTTAAATTAAAAGAACTTCCAGTGTAAGTAAAATAAAGAACATCTTTGGGAGGACATTTTGGATGTGCTTTTAAACTTTTTCAAACTTTGACATTAGAACAACTTTTTTTTGCTGCACCCTCAAAAAAAATCGCTCCTTTAACATATGTTCCAAACATATTTTGCAGGAAGCACATATATTATTGGATACTGCCGAAACATTAATATGTTTGTTTTATGTGAACATATTATATGTTTGGAAGCATTTTGAGCCCAAAAATATTATATGCTTGGAAAAATTTTCCCAAAGACGATTGTGTTCATTGCCTAACATACTCGTAATTTTCACATCCACGAAATATTTTAGTTCTTGGCACCTTTTTCTGTAATACAAATAATGTTGAAGAAATTATTCACTTTTATAATTTTTTTTAAATTTTACCTTTCGTCTGCACGGAGAATCGAACCGAGGACCATACAGTTTGTAAGCCAACACACTATCCACTGGACTACGTAGCTGTTATAGTCACCATTAGATAATTATCGTTATAAGTTACATTTATATAGCATAGTTTGCAGCACCCACGAGCCCATGCAAACATAACATTATTTAACAGAAACATACATTTGTTTGCCACGTGGAGCAGTGGTTAGCATGTCTGCCGTACATGCAAAGGGTCGTGGGTTCAATCCCTGCTCCGACCGAACACTTTTTATACCCTCCATCATAGGATGGGGGTATATTAACTTTGTCATTCCGTTTGTAACACATCGAAATATTGCTCTAAGACCCCATAAAGTATATATTCTGGGTCGTGGTGAAATTCTGAGTCGATCTAAGCATGTCCGTCCGTCCGTCCGTCCGTCCGTCTGTTGAAATCACGCTAACTTCCGAACGAAACAAGCTATCGACTTGAAACTTGGCACAAGTAGTTGTTATCGATGTAGGTCGGATGGTATTGAAAATGGGACATATCGGTCCACTTTTACGTATAGCCCCCATATAAAGGGACCCTCAGATTTGGCTTGTGGAGCTTCTAACAGGAGCATATTTCATCCGATCCGGCTGAAATTTGGTACATGGTGTTGGTATATGGTCTCTAACAACCATGCTAAAATTGGTCCACATCGGTCCATAATTATATATAGCCCCCATATAAACCGATCCCCAGATTTGGCTTGCGGAGCCTAAAAGAGAAGCAAATTTCATCCGATCCGGCTGAAATTTGGTACATGGTGTTAGTATATGGTCTCTAACAACCATGCAAAAATTGGTCCACATCGGTCCATAATTATATATAGCCCCCATATAAACCGATCCCCAGATTTGGCTTGCGGAGCCTCAAAGAGAAGAAAATTTCATCCGATCCGGCTGAAATTTGGTACATGAAGTTGGTATATGGTCTCTAACAACCATGCAAAAATTGGTCCACATCGGTCCTTAATTATATATAGCCCCATATAAACCGATCCCCAGATTTGGCTTGTGGAGCCTCTAACAGAAGCATATTTCATCCGATCCGGCTGAAATTTGGTACATGGTGTTGGTATATGGTCTCTAACAACCATGCTAAAATTGGTCCACATCGGTCCATAATTATATATAGCCCCCATATAAATCGATCCTCAGATTTGGCTTGCGGAGCCTAAAAGAGAAGCAAATTTCATCCGATCCGACTGAAATTTGGTACATGGTGTTAGTATATGGTCTCTAACAACCATGCAAAAATTGGTCCACATCGGTTCATAATTATATATAGCCCCCATATAAACCGATCCCCAGATTTGGCTTGCGGAGCCTCAAAGAGAAGAAAATTTCATCCGATCCGGTTGTAATTTGGAACATGGTGTTAGTATATGATCTTTAACAAGCGTGCCAGAATTGGTCCATATCGGTCCATAATTATATATAGCCCCCATATAAAACGTTCTCCAGATTTGACCTCCGGAGCCTCTTGGAGGAGCAAAATTCATCCGATCCGGTTCAAATTGGGAACGTGGTGTTAGTATATGGTCGCTAACAACCATACCAAAATTGGTCCAATCACACAAAAATTGGTCCTTATCGGTTCATAATCATGGTTGCCACTAGAGCCAAAAATAGTCTATCAAAATTTTATTTCTATAGAAAATTTTGTCAAAATTTTATTTCTATAGAAAATTTTGTCAAAATTTTATTTCTAGAGAAAATTTTGTTAAAATTTTATTCGGTTCATAATAAAATTTTCATCATTGTCAAAATTTTATTTCATAGAAAATTTTGTTCAAATTTTATTCGGTTCATAATCATGGTTGCCACTCGAGCCAAAAATAATCTACCAAGATTTTATTTCTATAGAAAATTTTGTCAAAAGTTTATTTCTATAGAAAATTTTGTGAAAATTTTATTTCTATAGAAAATTTTGTTAAAATTTTATCTCTTTACTTTGTCAAACTGAATTATATACGTATTGGATCGATCTTTTTGATTTAATATATACCACGTATGGACTTACATACAATTTAGAAGATGGTGTTAGGAGGTTTAAGATACCTTGCCATCGGCAAGCGTTACCGCAACTTAAGTAATTCGATTGTGGATGGCAGTGTTTAGATGAAGTTTCTACGCAATCCATGATGGAGGGTACATAAGCTTCGGCCTGGCCGAACTTACGGCCGTTTATATTTGTTTTTATTATTGAATTCAAATGTATTTAAAACAAAAACATTGTGCCTCAGCGCCAACTATGGCTTTATAGGGGCTGATAAGTTGGTTTAAACCATAATTATTTTATTTGTATTAATATATAATAAAATAAAAATAGATATAGTTACATTACATAATAAAAGCATACGTAACACAAAAAACACAATGTAGAGCAAAAAAATATGTAAGAAGTGCTTCCACGTTATTTATCAAATAATCTTTTACTTTTGTTTTAAATGTTGATATATTTGTGATATCTCTCAGGCTTAATGGCAACTGATTGTATTCTATAGGTCCAGTAAAGCTTATTTTCTGTTTGATCAACTTTAAACGACATCTAGAAAAAATTAATTGATTTGCTTGTCTAGTCATTCTACCCGTTTGTGATAAATTATCACTAAATTTTACAGAATGGGGACTAAATTAAAAAATTATCGGAAGATATGAAGTTGCGATTGACACAACAACATCTTCGATCTTTGCTCAAGCTTTGTCTGAAATTTTAAACAATAAGGGGCCTATAATGCTTCGTTGCGGAACTCCACTTAATACCTCAAGTTGAGTGCTGCTACATTCTCCTATGTGGACATATTGCTTCCTCCCTCTCAGATAGTCTCTTATAAGTTCGATAGCTCCCTGGGAAAACCCATAGTACTGTAATTTCTCTATTAAAATGCAATGATCGACCAAATCGAACACTTTCGATAAGTCAAAGAAAACTTCAGCTGCCCCTCTGTAACCACTATCAAGTCCTCTACAAATATAATCAACAACACTTACCAGTGGCTCCTCAGTTCCTACCCCTTTTCTAAACCCATATTGCCTGCAGAATATAAGTTTATGCTCCTCAAGGTGAGCTGTCATTTGGTCGAACATTAACTTTTCAAATATTTTTCCTACACTGGAGAGAAGCGATATAGACCGATAGTTCTCAACTTTATTGGAATTAACTTTTTTTGGTATCGATACAATTTTGTGTAACTTAAGAATATCAGGAAACTTCGACTCATCAAACATATTGTTGTAAATCAGTGCGAGTGCTTCTGACGCAATGGACTTACGCAGTTGCAACATTCTAGAATTAATGTTGTCAAAACCGCAGCTCTTGTTGGCCTGTAATGTATCAAGTATTCTCTTAACAGTATGAGCATCAGTAGGTTCAAAATTAAAACAATTATTAGATGGGAGTAATAGATTACGATATATATTCATGCCAACAGCATCATAAGGGCGTTTTCGATTCGCAAAAAATATGTTGCCTTGGTGTTACACTACTTTTTCCCTAATTGACATTTCGCCCAAATGATAGTGCAATTCTAAAGTTATTGTTAATTTTTAATATTGTGAGGTATAAAGGATCCAAAATCTATGACAGTGTTCTTGATATGTTGCAATCAATTTCGAGAATGTTGCACCTTTTTTCCCAATCGAAATCGCCATAAGACATTTCACATCGTAAATTGTTCACCGAGTCAAAAAAGTATTTATTATACACTTCAGCTTTTTCAGCATCTGAAGTGAAAACATTACCATGGCAATCAACTATTTCTCTAGGAGTACGTCCATCTTTACCTATCTGACTATTTAAAAATTTCCAAGTCCTCCGTGGGTCACCCTTATATTTTTCGATGTTAACACTAAAATAGTCACTCATTAAACATTTGCTGTAAATTTTTATCGTCTACCAAGATTATCCCTGGAACTCTCATTTCTACCACACTTTCTCTTACGTTTTAGAAGTTTGTTCTTGTAATTTATCAATAATGCCAGTTTTTCTGTCATCCATGGTCAAATTTTGCACCGAATATCTATATTCTTGGTTGTTGGAACAGTGCAATTCAATGCACCCGAAGACAACATGTGAATAAGACGTTTGCACTGGTAATTGCAACTATCTGATGGGGACAATATCAGGTTATTATCAAGATAAAGGGCTAGCTTATTGTAATTAATTGTTACCTTCCTTTGTACTGTATATTGGTGACTGCTGAAGGAGTATTGTAGTAAGCACTATATCATGTCAAAATATATCAAAATTACAAAAAACCCAATCAATGCAAAATCTACTTTCAGACCTAGTAAGAAATTAGTTAAAAATGAATCTACCGTACATTTTTGAGACCTATACAATGATGATATGACCAGTGGTTTATTAGAGATTTTAAACATGGATAAACTAATACATATTACATCCAAATAGTTCTCACTTTGAACCGTATGAATATTATATAAGACATAAACATTGACGTTCCACCATAACTGTCCCCCCTGCAATAATGGGCAACCTCGTAACCATCAATGGAATATAAATAAACACATTTTGTATCAAACCAAGTTTCCTGGACGGCAATAATGTGTGGCATAACTGAAAACTTACATATTTCATATTTAAAACGGTTAAATTTTTCAATGGAGGAAACACTTCTCGCATTTATTGATAATATATTAAAAGATACTTTTCACAATCTTTTTTCACAATCACTGAATGTATTAAAAAGATCTATACATATTTGAGAAATATTCGTTATTCATGTTGAAATTAATAGAATCGATTATATATAAAAATAAGTATATACAGCTGTAAGTTCAGCCAGGCTGAATCTTAAATACCCACCACCATGAATCAAATACAACAGTTACATTTTAAAACTCTTCGTCGTAACGTGTTACTTGATAATGTATAGAATCATAATATATACACGCTCACAAAAAATCGCTTCTGTAACATATACTCCCAAACATATTTTGCACATACATTTTTGGGTATTGCCCAAACATTTATATGTTTGATCTCTTCCAATATATAATATGTTTGAAAGCATATTGGTCTAAACAATATATGTTTGGGTAGTCTAAGTTCCAAACATTTTGTATTTTTGCATCCAAATTCAATAATGTTGTCTTCCAAAAAACAATATGTTATTATGTGAACATATAATATGTTTGGAAGCATTTTGCACCCAAAAATATTATATGCTTAAAAAAAAAACTCCCAAACAATATTGTGCTAAAAATTTTATTTATTTATTTATATATTTACAATCATAATGAATTATGAAAATAAACAGGTAATATAGGTGCTAACAACATAGGTTTTCGACCTGAATGCTCAAAATTTTGTTTCTGCCCAATTGTATATTCCCCCACATCTTTCTCACTTCCACGAGATTTTTTAGTTCTTAGCACCTTTTTCTGTAATACAAACATTGTAGAAGAAATTATTCAATTGTATGATTTTTTTATTTTAATTTTACCTTTTGCCGGACGGGGATTCGAACAGCGGACCACACAGTTTGTAAGGATCAAAGAAGTACCTGATCAATTGCCCAAGGAAAAATAAAATGTTAATTTTGTAATAACAAGCAACAACCACCAACTTAATTCAATATCGCTCCCTGTTAAATAACGCTAATAGGCTATTTCTAAATTAATATATGTTTGCATCCAAGCATATTATATTTACAAACATTTTATGTCCCAAACATAATATGTTCTAACATATTAACATATATGTCCCAAACATGTTAGTTTATGAACATTATATGCTTGCACTCAAAAATATTGTGTTTAAAAATGTGTGTTCCAAACATATAATGTTTATAGCCAAACATATGAAAAACAGTCTTTTTCATCCGTGTAGAAATGATTAAAAAACGCCTTGATTTGAAATATAAAATCTTTAGATGTATAAATTTTACTTTCATTTTCAAGCAACTTTCAAGATCAGTGCGCCTGTCCTTATGGAGTGAAATCTGTCCTTATGGAGGCCTTACCAAATGGAGCGATAAAAACTAAATCCGTTACAATTTCAGTCAAATCGGATAAAACCTACGGTTTATATAAGCTCAAGTTAAATCAGAAACTCAGTCTAAATAAAATGTGCACAAAATTCAGCACACTTAGTTGTGGTGCTGAAAACCTTACAAAATTAAGACCCCAAATCGGAGCGCTGGTGGGAGATATATAAAAATCTATTCCGATACTTAATTTGTTCGGAACATCTATTTATGGTCCTCAAATTCTCTAGATTTCAAATTTCAAGCAAATTGAAAAAAACTACGGTTTCGAGAAGTTCAAGAAGTAAAATCGAATTTTAGGAAAATCGGATTGAAAATAAGGTTTCTAGAAGCCCAAGAAGTAAAATCGGGAGATCGGTCTATATGGGGCATATACCAAAACATGGACCGATAGGCATTATTTTCGGCACATTTATTTATGGTTCTAAAATACCTCTAGGTTTCCAATTTCAGGTAAATCGGATAGAAAATACGGCTTCTAGAAGCCCAAGACCCCAAATAGGGGGGTCGGTTTATATGGGGGCTATACCAAAACATGAACCGATAGGCACCATTTCCAGCACACTTATTTATGGTCCTAAAATACCTCTAGATTTCCAATTTCAGGAAAATCGGATTGAAAATACTGTTTCTAGAAGTCCAAGACCCCAAATCAGGGTGTCGATTTATATGGGAGCTATACCAAAACATGGTCCGAAATAGCTCATCTTCGAAATTGACCAAAAAACGAGTTTGTGCAAAAATTAAGCAAAATAGCTTTATTATTGAAGGCTGTAGCGTGATTACAACAGACATCCAGACAGACAGACGGACATCGTTATATCGCCTTAGAATTTCTCCCTGATCAAGAATATATATACTTTATATAGTCGGAAATCGATATTTCGATATGTTACAAACGGAATGACAAACTTATTATACCCCCATCATCATGGGGGTATAATAATATTGACTTTTAAAAATCTCTGTAACTTTTTTGTTTATGAATATAAGTAAATACTTCAAAAGCAAAAGTTTCATATTTTGTTAAGATCTTTATAATGGTTATCAGAAATGGGCATCGTAGGAGTATACGAAGCGAAATAAAAAATTAAAAATCAAATTTGACGTCGGAGTCAAAAATGACCAATGCACGAAATATAGCCCCTGATCAATCACGAACAACGATATGCGTTCTTTCCGATCGGACTTCAAATGACGACACAGCACAATAAATTGTATTTCGGGGGGTCGTAGGGTACACGGAAAAAAAGTTTTGGTGTTCTGAAATTGTCTTCGAATATGCTACAAAACTTTTTCGTGACCCTCTCTAATGGGTATAGTCACAGAATTCTGCTTCCACAGGTGACACAAAAACAAAAAATGGATCTACCTACAACTTACTTGTTAATAACAAATAATAACAAAAAACTATTCGGTAGTAACTTTCTATTCGGATACTACTTCATCAGCAGTTGAGACAAAGTACTTATGGGACCACACTCGTATATCAATGATACTTTCGTACTGCAAATAATGGGCCAGTTATTTCATACTTCTTCAAAGCGGCAAACATTCCGAAATTTTAGACAAATGAAATTCGCTTTTAACGTAAATTAGTTTCTGTAAGAGCAAATAACACCATCGTGACACTCCGTCACGCTGGTGTTCGGATCTGGTAATTTAGCTGCATATAGAATCGGACAACACTCATCGAGAACAGAGAAGATCTCTTCTCAATGGACTATAAAATCCAATACTCTAACTATTGCACCACAATCCTAGATCCTGGAATCATTTATTATATACCAAAATATATTTTATTTTCCATTTACATAACCGACATAAAGATTAAACCCGGTTTCGAAACTATTCAACAGGGACACTAATGATGACATCAAGTGTTCCTTCCTTCTGTATGGAAGCGTGAGTACATATTTTGGTTCTTGTTGGCACCACTATCACATGCCATCGATGTTGGCGTGCTGCTTCTACCACTGCTATTACAACTACTACCACATGCAATGCCATTGTCATACCAACCAGGTTAATAGCACCACTATTCGTGTCGACACACACCTTCACAACCGAAAACTTACCCCTATGAAAGAAAGGCACCACCGCACCATGCTGATGGATGGATGGACAGACGGGCGTAAGGTGCCAACGACAGGTTCTTCTGCTAGGGAGTATTTCTCTTTTTTCCCACTTCTTGTCCATTTCATATCAATTCGATGGTGTTCTAACTTAAGTTTTGTGGTAACAAATAAACTACAAGTTAGTCATTCGTCGTCAAGGATACTGTGCGTTACAAAATTTGATAGAGCTCGCGACTCCTGTGTCTAGTGTTTAGTAATCAGTTGCCCTAGTAACGAGCCAAACGACCGACAGCGAAAAAACTAAGAAAACCATAACTCGGGTGCCAACAACTCGAACTCACATATTCGACTTTGTATAGCCAACAATTCCGAGAACTATTTACATATACTCCTGCTTCCCACCTATGGGCAAAAAAGTGTCCTGTGGAACAGCATAAAACACAGCTTTAGTTTGGCTAATGCATTTTGCTAAACAGAGATAGACTCTGGTTGAGTGAACGTTTTCATTAGAAAGCGGACAAAAACAACATCAGCAGCTAACAATCAGCCATTAGCTCACTGCGGATACTAATGACGCCTAGCATCTAGCAGTCAGTCAGTTAGTACGTATGGCTGGCTAGTGCTGAAATCGCAACAGAAATTCAAATTTGAAAAGTAGTCGAGAATGAAAGCTCAAAGGATTAACATGCTTTCCATTAGCCAGGATCCAAAGTAGACAGATACGAACGCTACGCTAACAAACAATCAGATTCAGTGTGAAGCAGTGCCAATTCTCAATGCCAATGATTTGAAAAAGTGTCCAATAGTTTTTTTTTTTAATTTTTTGATTTTATTTTTTTAATTTTTTCAAAAAAACAAAAACATTTTCAATTCAATTCTCAACAACTTCAAAAGTGTTTTGTTCTTGAGATCGCTTTTCCATTTGAAGCGGAAGTAAAAGTGCAAAAAATATCACTAGCAGCCTGAGAGGACATCATATTGAAGATGTAAGTTCCTATATGAATTTTAAGGATTCTTATTAAAATTTCTCTTTTATGAAGGATATCACATTTTGTGTGTGTGTGTTGTGTAATATATTGGAGTGCTCTCAATGGTCTGTGTTAGCTCTTGGCACTGGGAGAATTCACAGTTGTTTTTTAGCTAATTCTGTGGTTCTTTGGGTGTCAAATGTTAATGCTGGTCTTACATCACTGCAAACGTTTACGAAACGTATTAAACTTTGAAGATTTTCTAATAGAAGTTGATCATAATTTTATTCACATTGGCCCCTATTTTGTATCCTCCATTGTAGTGAAGGGTATTATAAATTTTCCATTCCCTTATATATTCGTCCTCACAATGAAATTCTAAGATATAGCGATTTCTGACTGTCCCTCTGTCGGTTTTTAATGGAGATCAGTTCATTTTCTCTTAAAACAAACCCCAATCATTCGAATAGAATTTGGTACTGGGGCTCACCTATTGTTTGGCACAAAATTAACGTCATTAAGTTTTGTAAAACTCTGACCAAATTTGAATTTGCAGTGAAATGTCTCTTGCAGTGTCAGGCCGCCTACGCTGAAAAAAATATTATCGTGAGGACAAAGACATAAAAGACGCATTTCTCTTATAGTAAGTTTTTTTTCTTCACAAAGAGTCAATAAACGGTTTGCCTTTAGACATTCAACTTAAGTGAACTAAGGTCAATTGACTTTAATAATTAAAATATCTTGCCTTCAAATCAAAAAAGCGTTCAAACATAGGAGATGTTTTTCAATACGTTATTTTAAGGACGTTTTTTCCTTGAAACATAGCATAATTTCTACTTAAATTGAATTTTGAAATTTAAGTTGTCTTTATCACATTTTTAAAGAACTTGGAAAGCACACGAAAAAAAGCTGAAAAAAACGATTGAATTAAAATTTGTTTGTTTTGGGAACATTTGTGTCTTAAATGTATCCTTACTTCTTTGGCTCGGAATCAATACCGGGCATGCTTTTTTTTGTGTACATTTTTTGGGGATTGGCCACTTATAAAAGATTTATTTTAATGTGATAATATAGCAAACGCTTTTCAGAGTATCCAAGTTTGGGAGGTTTCTCTGTATCTCCCATATAGTATATATTTAGACCAATATATCCCTTAAACTTGCGAAATTTTGCTTATAATGATTCTCAGCAAACATTTTTGAAAATTCCTCCTAATTAATTACTCTTGATGTTCCAGAGATTTTGTCTTCACTTAGATTATTTCATAGAAAATTTTACTAATGATACATTTAGGACGCAATTTTCATTTCAATTTGAATTTTTCGTACTTGCTACTGGGAAACAAAGTTTAAATTGTGTTTCTGTTTTTTTTTTTCATCATGTGCTATTATAGTCCTTCATAAACATATAAATAAAATTCCAAGCTCTGGCTCGACTTCAAGTATAAATTTAGGCATGTTTCAACCATGGCTGTGAAGCTCTGCTAATTTTGCTCGACATTTTTCATCAACCCCGACTCCAGAGTCGACTCATTTTAATACCACTAATTTGTAATTTAGTCGAGGTTACCATAAACGGATCGATATAAATTATCTTATTTATTTATGTATGCAAAAGAGATCTAAATTTCATAGTTGATGCCAATTGAACTCTATAGCTCAAATTTAAGGAAAAGTGACTCCTATATTTAATAAATTAAATTACGACATAGAGACCCATCACAATATGAGCAGATACCAACAGTCTACAGTATATACAAACAACAAGTAAACAAATAATGAAAGTCTAAAGTCGTGCGGGCCTGATTGTATCATACCCATCATCATATTGTGGACCAAAATTATTGATATCCATCTCAAATCCTTCAAATTTGTTATGAACTATATAAAGGTTTATATTCCTATATGCATGAATTCGAACCTGAACCGATTTGGACAAAATTGTTTACACTTCTACACAATCTCTGCACTTAAAATTTAAATGTAACGTACTGGGACGAAACACAATTTTAGTGAAAAACAATTAAGGAAAGTAAGGAAATTCGTGCGAGGCCGACTACATTATACCCAGCACCACTTTGTAGATCTATATTTTAGATGATGCTTCAAATATGTTGACTACTATATAAAGGAATAACATATGTTCCCATATGCATACATTTAAATCTGAAACGATTTGGACAACATTTTTAGACTCCTAACAATTCTTTAGACTTAAAATTCGAATCGTCAGATTCGCCGGCGCGGAGCATAATATTAGTAAAAATCGAGTAACGAAAGTCTAAAGTCGGGCGGGGCCGACTATATTATACCCTTCATCACTGTGTAGACCAAAGTGTTTAGTACAATCTCAAATCCATCAATTTTCTTGGTAACTACTTAAAAGGTTCATATTGTATGTACTTAAATCTAAACCCACGATCCAAATTTTGGTCAAACCGAATGAATGTGGAGGCTTCTGTGCGCTCAAGAAACGGAAGATCGGTTTATAAGTGATTGCTATGTCACAAAATTATCCGATATGGCCAATTTTCGTCATACGTTTATTACAGTCATACCGTTCATTGATTGAATGGAATGGAATCTAATTTGAGTAAAAAATTGATAAAGGTCGAATAAAAAGAAAATAAATTAAAAATTTATTTAGTTACAAACAAGTGAAGTACTTTAAACAATTTATTTTAAACGGAGTCGGATTCGAACTAAATTTTTACGACTCCCACTCCACAGCCCTGCTTTCAACTAGGGTGTCCAAAACCGATACCAGTTAATCGGATTACCCAAACCGAAAATTTGCATATTCGATTAAACGCGAAAACCGGGTTTCTAAATTTTGATGAAATTTCTATTTATCTTTCTTCCGAAAATTGAACTTTTTTATAATGAGGTACAGAAGACCAGAAACAACCGACTACTTACAGCTCATTTTCACAAAGTAGCACAAAAAAATATCTTACTATAACAGTCCCTCTACTTCGATTTCGCATTTTTCGTAAAACTGAAAAAATACTTTCTTCCGGAACGAAATTTTAGTCAAGCGAAATTTTGCTTTGTTGTAAAGTCCTTTTTTTTGGAGTGCAAATAAACCCTAATTTATTAGAAGGGCTTTGACGATTGTCTCAATTTATTTTTATTTACTTTCAAAGCCAAAGGAAACGTCGTTTTTTCCAAAATTTCGCCCACACAAAAGAAATATTTGCTTTCAGTCAATACACTGAAGACGCACCTACCTCATGATGGATAAACGTTTATTTAAAAAACAAAAAATACTTGCAAAGGGACCACCTTTACGACATTAAGTTTTTCTATCGCACTAAAAATACTGTACGAATTTATCATAAGTTTGTTTTACAATGTTCATTTTATTACACTGAATTGTTAATTCTCTATTTAATAGAATGAAATCAGGGTTTAAAACTCATTTTCACTAATTTCAATTTTTTGGGTTTAATCGGTTAACCGGATTTGTGCAAAATAAAAACCGGAAAACCGGTAAAAAAAACATGGGATTTTCGGATAAACCGAAAACCGACATTTAAAAAAACAACAGTTATTTGGACACCCCGGTTTCATTGGCGCCATATCATTATAATAATAAACGCGCCGTAGTTCATTATTACTATATTTGTGAAATATGCGAATATAATCTACTTTAATTAGCATTGAACTTATTTGTGTGGTCGTTGAATTTAGTTCATAAAATGTTTGAGACATATTTGATATAAAAAAAAACTTCATTGGGCTGATAAAATTTCTTAAAAAATTTTAAAAATTAACTAAACCGAATTAAATTGTTTGCAATAAATATAAGTTAACCCTCTAATGCCCCAATTTTTTTGCCAGCTGATTAAATTTTCAATGTTAACGACACGAAAGCAAGAAAACTAAACAAGAAAAATTTATATGGTAAAATTCAGTATATGCTGCAAAGCCTCTTGAACAGTATTAACTAAGTTTTCTTTTTATTTTACCCATTTTTGTTGTTTTAAGGTGTGTTTTACTAAAAGATTCCTTATTAAATGAAGACCGCCTAAAGGCGGGCTTGGGCATTAGAGGGTTAATTTTAGCATCAGTTTAATAACGGACTTTTTCCTGTGTATCTAATATAACTTTAGTTTTTCTTTTAGATAAGTTTCTGTAGGCCAGATACGCAATTTCAAACTCCAATGTTTATTTCCCCAAGGTAATTTTCATATCTAAATACATATTAGTCTGAACTACATTCATAAATCACTAAGCATTTATCAATTATTTGAACGACAACGATTGGAGGACATGCAAATCCTAGTTGAAGTCATGTTTGCATTTAAATGTATTGAACGTTAAATATTCGTTTACCAAAGACAATGTGTAGCGATAGTCAACTTGATATTTGTTGTCCCAGAAGTTGATGACCTAGTGGATTCGTTTTAATTTAATTAATGTTCAAATCAAGACAAATCAATTGCTTATTGCATTTCAAATGAATTACACTGAAAAAAATATTGTCGTGAGGCCAAAAATTTCATGTCCTTAAAATACGAATGCAAATTTTGCTTAGCATAAAAGACGCGTTTCTCTAATATAAAGTTATTTTCTTTGCCCAAAAGTCGATAAACTTTTCAATGAAGTCGTATTGTCCTTATAATTAAGTGATTTGACTTAAAAATGGGTATCATAACATGAAAGACAAATTTTTTGGGGTAAGGTTAACTTGATTTTGAAAATTCAGAAAAATTCTTTAAAATTAATGAAATTGTCTTTAAATTTGTTGTCTTTTTGCATCTTGACTACAAAGCAAAAAATCGTTCAAAAATAGGACATGTTTTTCAACACTGTATTTTAAAGAAGTTTTTACTTAAAACATAGCATAATTTCCACTGGAAGTCGAGTCTGAATTTGGAAAATAATGTTGTCGTTGTGATAGCATATGAAGGTAAAAAGCTGAAAAAACGAAAAATTAAAATTTGCTTCTTAGAAGCAATAACACAAAACTTACATTTAAAAGCGAATTGTGTCTTAAAAGTATCCTCCGCTTCTTTGGCTCAGAATCAATACCAACATTTTTAAAGTAAAGACATAATCTTTGAAACGGGTCATGCTTTTTTTCAGTGTATTACATAAAGTTGTACACAGAACATACGCCTCATAAAATGTTGATAAAAATATTTATCTAATTTGTATTGATAGTTCAAATTTTGTTACCGATTTTGTATTTTATAAAACCAAAGCAGCAACCAATGTAGAATTTTTTATGAATTGCAAGACGAAAAAATGATATTTTCATAAAAATATGAAAATTTTTCATCGTTATTTAGCTCACAAATTCAGTACAACATAAAAAAATATTTAGAAAATTATGCTCTATTTTTATGAAATTCAAATAAAATAAAATGAAATAAATTTGTGTACTACATTTATGTAAAAAAATTTTATTTTTTATTAATTTATTTTTATTTAATTAACTCATTTTACAACCTCATACTCATCGTGGAAAAAAATACAATAAATTTGGCTTAAAATATACGTAAAGAAACCCGGTTTGTAAACGGGTATCGCAAATGTTGTTGTTTTATTACAATATTTTGAATTACTTTGAAAAGTTCAAAGCTTTATCACCAAAAAAATTCTTACCAAATTGTATTTTTGTTTCGTTTATATCAAGCACTGTTCTTTTCTGACTTTATGTCTTAAATAATGCACAGTTTGAAGTTTCATAATAAAAATGTAGTATAGTTGTATGTAATGCTGAATATCCTTTCGAAAACTTACGAGCAATTTTGGAAAATATGTAAAATTACATTATTTCCGTTTACAAAAGTTGTATTTGGTACATCATTTGTAGAAGAGGAACTACTATACTGGTTTGTTTCCTTTAAATAAAGTTCTTCAACTTGGGGTTTGTATACCCTACAATGTGGACTATAAATAGAACAGCTTCACTGTATGGGTTGCTTGTGTGCTCATGGCTATAGCCATAACTATCTGTTAATAATTATCTCTACAATGAACAATAAACTACCTCACGTGAAAATTCAGCTTGACTCACACCTCACGCGTGAGTCACGACAAATTCGTGCCACGTGCATACCTCTAGTTAGAACCCATTAAAAATTATTTTATTTAAAATATTATGATGAAGAATTGCATGTAATTCCACCACTTAATTCTAGGAAAAATGAGGCAAAATCCAGGCAATTTCAGGGATCTCTTTTTTGAAGGAAATTCAGCAAAGACGAACTTCCGTACGTTAATAATTAATTTATTTTCGACATTCGTATAAAACCAACGAAGAGGATTAACTCAACTTTTATATATATGACCTAAAGATAATAAATTTGAAGAACTGCCATACCGAAATGCAACATTTCAAGTCGACTAAATCACTGTAATTTTTTTGTTGGACTTTCACAAATCATTCCTTAGCTCATGAAAAAAAAATAATTCCACAAACCCTTATTTAATATTCACTCTGTGAATTACATAAGTCCGCGTTTTCACCAGCCATAGATATTGAATTCATGCTAGTTTACACATACTTACAAACTCTTCAAGACTTTTACGCGATGGTAGTGTTTTGATATCCTTCCTTGCATTTATTTTTCATAATTCAACCTTCTGAAAAATATGCCTTCCACCAAAGAAAATTTACTATTAACTTCCGGTGAAATAAAACAATACCTGCAATGTATTCAAAAGAGCTGGTCATACATTAACTTCCATGCTCGTATGGGTATATTAGAATTGGTCGATTTAAATTGAAATTAAATGAATCAGAATAATACAAAAAAAATCGTTGAATATACCATATATCACTACACACTCAAAAAGCAGAAAACTTTGTTTAATTTTAGAAAATTATGTGTGAACTGCGCGCATATTGCGCTGATAACACAAAAATACACTGAAAAATCCGAAGTTAAAATAACGCTAAATTTAACTCATCTTATTGCAAAAAAATTATTTGTTTCTAGTTAAATTTGTTTTCTTTTTAAGGAAAGAAATTTTCCTGTTGTTAAGTATGTCTCAAAACATTTAATGAACTAAACATGGGTATAAAGTTCAGTGTATACACAAGTTCAATATGAGCTAACGCGAAAGAAAATTTTCATACGATTCCCCAAAATAGTAAGAATGAACTACTGTATGGTTAAAATGGTCATGAATTGGTTACAATGATTTTTTCTTTAATTTTAGAGTAATATCGTAAATTGAAGTTAAAAATTACACCACCGCATTACATTTTCCTGGTTTACTATTTTTGGCAATCGTACAAAAATATAAGTTAAAATTAGCGTTGGTTTAACTACGGACTTTTTTCAGTGTATTAACATGTTTATATCATGTTGCAATTAATAAAATATTTTTGTAAAAAATTCTGAAAAAAAACTACATTTTCTTCCATGGTGGGCTTATTGAGTGTACACTCAAAATAAAGTGAACTCCACTCCACTCCACTAAAGCCAATTTAACTTTATTTAAGTTCATGGAATTATTATGTTTGGAAAAAGTTTCCTTTTCTCTAATAATTCTTTGCGTAAGTTAGTTAAATTAATTAAAACCGAGGAAAAAGACATACACAAACGAAGCATAAAGATTAACTAAATTCGTGTCTTCCACAAAATAGTTCAGTATTTCTGTAAATTTGCAAATTTTACTACAAATGCGTTCATCACGAACTTCGTATGTCACTAAAGACATTCTTGCAATTTTGAACTCTATTTTTTACCTTGAAACTACAAATTCTTCTTTAACAAGTGAAAAAACTTAATTATGTTTATTAGATTTTCTTGAATTTGTCGAAAAATATTTACTTATTTCAATGACATCGGCGTGATGCCAGCGTTTGTAATACTGTTTAGTTAAAATTTTCTATAAATATTCAAAATTTTCTAAAAATTAACCGAAAGTTTTCTTCCTGGTGGGTTCACTGTTTTTTCAGTATAAGGATAGAAAAATCAATTCAAAATCGATGAATCGACTTTTTTCCTTTAATTCTATCCTTATATGTCTTTAGTTTCATTTTGGTTTATGATTTTCGACTCATTTTAAGTAACGGATGTTTACAGTTCTTTTATATTAAAAAATCGGCTAACTTAAAGAACATTTTCTAAAAATCGGTCAAAAGTATGCGCAACGGAAAAGTCTCCTAAAACAGCAGTTACAGTTTGCCAAAATAACAAACATTGTCTGCTATTTGTTCAACTCGATTACACTAAAACCTGTTTTAGTTTAACTGAAAGGAATAGAAAAAGGTAAACTAGGAGCTATCGTAAAAGAATTAGTGACAGGTAACAGTCTACTAAGAACATCACTCATGTTCTGGTTTACGAATTTACAAAATTTAAAATTGTCAATAACTTCTATCTTTCGCCGAAATCTATCTCCCATTTAAATTCCTTATTCATAAGAACGGTGTATAAAAATTTAGTATTAAATACCATAGTGGTTCTGAAAATAGAATTTGAAGAAAATTCAGAATTTTGCGAATTCGTAAAACAGTCAGTATGTCTTGTACATATTTGCTCAAAAATTTCATATTTCTCAAAATATCAGATTTTTTGCCTTTGGTTTATTCTTCTGATCTCCCCGACTAGTTAAAAAAAATCTAGTACTCTATAATAACCTCAGAAAACCCCGTCTATGTTCAATCTAAATTTCAAGTAAATCGAAGAAGATACGTTTTGGAATACACTTCGGGCAAGGAAAGGAGGAAGCCCAAATAACAAAATCACAAGTACCGAACTTTTGCCTTTGGTTTATTCTTCTGCTTGCCTGAAAATTCCAAGAAAAACAGAGAACCAGAATTATTGATTTTTAACTACACCATTCTATATGATGTTAGTACCATTTCATTGTATGTATATAACATAGTTATTGTTTATACTGCTAATGAACTAAATTGCGTATATCTATGCTACATAAAATGCCGTTATACATTTATTTTCATTTTGGTAAAACAAAAAATTATCGACCCATTCTTATGTATGTGAACACATACATACACACCTGCTGCTTTCATGTAGTGTATTTAAATATGGACATCCTGATGCATTCTATTTACAAAGGGAAACACAACATTTGAATTCCATAGGAATTGAATTGGTGGCAAAAAAAAAACATTTTTGTGTTCCATAAGTTCACATTTACAAAATTAAAGGGTATATGCATGCACACATGCATGGGGCCCACCCACAATAGCACAATAGGGCCAGGACTAGAGGTATTGTCAAAAAATGAAAGAAAAACTCCGTCATTTCTGGAAATTTCATATGTATGGTTGGTAATTTATTTTATCGTTTGTTCAAATCTAAATTGATCGTTAGCCACATACAACAACAAAAACAATATATTCCGACTTTACGGCGGCATTATTCTTCTCCTTGAAAGTTTGAAGTATGCCCGCTATGTGGGAGTGCAATGAGGGTGATGTATGGGGTGACGAGAAAGAAAACAGTTTTTCATGGAAATGCACAATTTTTTCAGCGACTCGTCTTTCGAAGAACTTGGAAAAGCGATGAAAAGTCGTCAACCATAAACTGGACAGTCAATTTTTTCGAAATGCCACAGACCACCATTGATATGATGTTGTGAAAATATTATTGGACTTGCATGATTTTTACGCTAATAAATTAAAAGTATGAGCTAATCACCTGCATGTAGTAGTGAATTAAAAAAAATATTCATTTGATAAAATTACATGGAATTCTTCCTCTTTTTGATGTTTGCTTACAGATTGCCACATTCACTAACACACACAACTTAAAATGGCACCTCAACAAAATTCCACACTTATCGATGAAAATCTTGATGTTAGTCCTTCGTTGATTAATATACCAGAAGAAATTAGTCATTATAGTCCCATATTGCCACCAAAGAGTAAATTCAATCACGATAAGGATAATAACAATAACAACAACAAACATGGCCCAGGTAACAACAGTCATCAGCAACATCAAGATGTCCACTTTGTACGTAATTGGGAACAAACGGAAAGGGAAAAACATCATTATCACAAAAGCAAACATCACCGCAGCGGAAGTTATCGCAGCGGGCATAGCAAACGAAGCCGTTCGATTTCTTTGTATGGTGTGAATAGTACAATTGTAAGTATCACGTATGTACAATTAAAACAAATGAAATATAGTAACTATCTGGACCTCCCGAGTGCGCTTTTTTTAACTTCTTGATTTAGTTGAAATTTACACTTAGGAATTAGGAATAGATTATGCAGCTACAATATGATTTACCAATACCTGGTCCCTTGTTCTATTCTGACGTTCGTTAAATTATACTTACTTTACATCTATGGAGTTATTGCAATTTAGAAGGGCCCTAACGGCAGGGATCCACCAATGGTTTGCATACACAGGATTGTGGGTTCAAACCCAGGTTCGACCAAACACCAAAAAGTCTTTCAGCGGTGGACTATCCCACCTCAGTAATGCTGGTGACATTTCTGAGTGTTTCAAAGCTTCTCTAAGTGGTTTCACTGCACTGTGGAACGCCGTTCGGACTCGGCTATAAAAAGGAGGTGCCTTGTCATTGAGCTTAACATTGAATCGGGCAGCACTCAGTGATAAGAGAGAAGTTCACCACTGTGGTATTACAATGGACTGAATAGTCTAAGTGAGCTTGAAATATCGAGCTGCCACTATATGTTACCTAACCTAACCTAAGGGCAGGTTAAACAAGTAAAAGAGGATCCTTGATTTTTCGATATGTGATCAGAGAATGAAACCGACACGTTTTTTCAGCAGCGGTTGACACTAAATCTATGCCTTCAGGGGCGGAAGTTTAACGACTGAGCCGATAGAAAATGGAACATTATGTACTATAAAATCAAATTGAAGTAATCCGAACCGCTATGAGAATAGTTGTACAACCAATCATACAATCAAATTTACATTTTATTCGTCTCTTCTGTGCTTGGTTATTGCCAAGTTATTATAGAAATATAGTACTGTTTAGCTTGAATGGAGGAAATAGTTTTTTTGGCAGGAATAATTATAAGCAATTTTTCAGGTTCCATTTTTCAATTTCGACTGATATTTGACGACATTATCGGCGACGGCGTCAAATGGCCAAAAGTAACGATTAGCCGGCTTCACTCTTAGAGTGATCAAAAAACCGGTTTTTTTGAAAGTCGGTATTTCTCGCTTCTAAAAAACCTGACCATTATTTATAACCGGTGGACGGTGCTTTAGAAAATAAATAACCGGCACAACCGGCCCAACCGGTTTCTCCCAAAGGTAGTAAAAACACGTAATTTAATATAAATGAAAGAAAAAATACTCAAATGTTGTAATGTAAAACTTAAATTCCTTGGCTTTAATTGCGGTAACAATACCGCAGACAAATATTAAATTTGTTGATTTTTTATTTTTAGGTTTCATATGCTTTTTGTGAATATTTCTTAAATGATATATTAAATACGATCATTTCGTTGTTTTTAAAAATAATGGCAAACAGAGCTCATTTTCTACAAAAAAAGTACACCAATTTAAGTATAATAATAATAACGTAAGTAAGGTCATAGGTTTTGTTGACAAAATATACGCTCCTAATTGAACATTGTTTATATTTCATTGAATTATCTCTGGGATTTCTTTAAAAAATTAACTTATTTTATTTGACAGCTTGGACGAGTACTATGTTGGAAGGGTTCAGAAAAGAGTGCGCAGACAAGACATTTGGGAAGTTTTCTAATTTCAGTTTACATTGACAATAAAAAACCGAAACCCGGTTTTTATGTTATTAAAAACACAGGTTCCACCGGTCCATCGAAAATGGGGTTTTATACAAAACCTACAATCGGTGCAAAACGAAAAACCGCTCCATCGGTTTTCACCGACCGGTTTTGATTACTCTATTCAATCTCTATAGCTGGTCGGAGATAGAGACAACTCCCTTGTTCTACTTTTAAAAAGTTAAATTCAGTGGTCATTGATTTAATTTTCAGAAATTTAAAATTAATTTCTGATATTTGAACGAGGTGGGTGTGATCCTAGCACAAAAATTTCATAGGTTAAGTGTAGAGACAATTATTTCAGGCTCCCTTAGATTTTGATTCAGTCCATTGTCATACCACAGATGGTGAACATCTCTCATATCAATCGGATCCGCCCGATTCTACGAGTATGCCTACTTCTACGGCAATGGACCTCCTTTTCACACACGAGTCCGAACGGCATGTCACATTGCGTATGAAATGACTTAGAAAACCTTTTTACTGTGGGTGCTCTCTCAAAACACATTTCTTGATACTTGGACTCCGACAATTATTAACAATAGTTTAAAAGCCTTATGTTGTCTGCAGAGTATCCCACTTTTTAATATTTAGATGGAGTCCCTCCAACGATGTCTCTGCTCCACGCTGTTTTATGTGCGCTCATCGTCTACTCATTTAACTCAGCCAGCGTGAACCCTTGTGTTCAAGTTTATCACTTGAGTCGACCTGGCTGGTGCCGCCAATTTTTTGGCTATTTCGTTTCCTTTTATTCATTAGGTGCCGCCGTGGTGCAATGGTTAGCATGCCCGCCTTGCATACACAAGGTCGTGGGTTCGATTCCTGCTTCGACCGAACACCAAAAAGTTTTTCAGCGGTGGATTATCCCACCTCAGTAATGCTGGTGACATTTCTGACGGTTTCAAAGCTTCTCTAAGTGGTTTCACTGTAATGTGGAACGCCGTTCGGAGTCGGCTATAAAAAGGAGGTGCCTTGTCATTGAGTTTAACAATGGACTGAATAGTCTAAGTGAGCCTGATATATCGGGCTGCCACCTAACCTAACCTCCTTTTATTCCGACATGACTATACGTCCAAATGATGCTAATCATACTGCATTCAGAGTAACCACTGATAGTCCTCTCCCATTACAGTACGGTTCCTATTCGTACTGTATGTTCTACTATTGATCTCATTTCGGTCTGGTTTTCATTTCTGCACGCAGATTCGTACTATAATCTAGGTGTCTCTCCGCTGTTTTTATCATCTGCATAACAATGCCTACTTTTCGGAACGTTTGGCTGTATTATCTAGACTTATGTCTAGACGACAAGTTGGTTGGGCTCTTTGCATTGTTCTCATTATGCAATTAATTAATCTCCATTGATATTACTGAAAAAAATTGGCGTGAAGCCAAAGATTTCATGTCCTGAAAACGCGAATGCGAATTTTGCTTTCTCTGATATAAAGTTTTTTTCCTTGACCAAAAGTCGAGAAAATTTTGTTTGACTTAAATTTGTTGATTTTTGTATCTTGACTACAAAGCAAAAAAGCGCTCATGTTTTTCATCACTTTATTTTAAAGACGTATGTTACTTCAAACCTAGCTTAGTTTCTAGTTGAAGTCAAGTCTGAATTTGGAAATCACACTTGTCATTAACACGTTTTTAAAGGATTTTGATAGCACATGAAAAATAAAATAAAATTTGTTTCTTAGTATCAAGTACATAAAATTCAAATTTAAAAGAAAGTTTTGTCTTAAATGTATCCTTTCTTTAATTACCCGCTTCTTTGGCTCAGAATCAATAGTTTAAATCTTTGGAACCGGGCATGCTTTTTTTCAGTGTTCTTATTTTAAACTAATGTCTTTAAATTAAACAAAAAAATAATTAAAATCTAACATTGTGGAAAATTTAACTACAATCACTGAAAAAAATATTGTCGTGAGGTCAAAGATTTCATGTCTTTAAAATACGAATGCAAATTTTGCTTAGCATAGAAGACGCATTTCTGTAATATAAAGTTTTTTCCTTGTCCAAAAGCCGATATTGTCCTTATAATTAAGTCATTTCACTTAAAAATGCTTATCATAATATGAAAGAAAAAATGTTTGGGACAAGGTCAACTTGACTTTAATAATTCAGAAAAATTCTTTAAATTTAATGAAATTGTCTTTAAATTTGTTGTCTTTTTGCATCTTGACTACAAAGCAAAATCGTTCAAATATAGGACATGTTTCTCAACACTTTATTTTAAAGACGTTTTTTACTTGAAACATACCATAATTTCTACTGGAAGTCGAGTCTTAATTTGGAAAATAAAGTTGTCGTTAACTCGTTTTTAAAGGACTTTGATAGAATATGAAGAAAAAACGCTGAAAAATCGAAAAATTAAAATTTGCTTCCTAGAAGCAAGTACACAAAACCCAAATTTAAAAGAGAATTGTGTCTTAAAAGTATCCTTACTTGTATCCTGCGCTTCTTTGGCTCGGAATCAATACCAAAATTTGTATAGTAAAGACAAAATCTTTGGAACCGGGCATGCTTGTTTTTTCAGTGATCAATTAAATTTCATGATCTACTATTAATTTTGGGTGTAAAGGACCATATTTAAAATACAGAGAATGTCTTTCTCTGTCTCTCCATGAACATGAATATTTTCATACAACTAAGTCATTTACAATCTAACCCACAACATAGAAATAAATTCATAAAATAATGTTCTTATTTTTTATTTGACTCCTATTTAAATTTCGAGAAGTGTACGTATATAAATAAAATTATAAATAATATATGTGAATTACAATTGAGTGCTAAAACAGGAATGTAAAATAATTTCTCTATTACAGGAACAAGGACATAAGGAAATCACAATATGGCTGGGCGATGAACCACGTTACGTATCTGGTGTTACCAATAAAACAACCTGCAATGACATAATCAAAGCTCTGATTGATGATGAAATCCGTTGTGGCAATTATGAATACTGTCAACGCTTAAAAGGTGAATACTACAACTATCTCGCTACCCTTTCAATAGAATCTGAACGCACATACAACAAAAAATATGAAGAGAATCAGATTAAAACGTCTCGATTATACATTTTAATATAAAATACATGTTATGAATGTGTATGTGTGAGATCACATGTATACAATTATTTTAACAGTAACAATGACAATAATACACCCAGAAAAAAGTGACCCCTTCTTTAAGTTAAAATGAACTCATAGTGAAGAAAGTTGAACTTCGTATAGCGCCAAAGACATTTTTATTTGTTTGAACGATGTGATTTTCGTAGAAATTAGGAATAATGCATTCCATATATTAGTTAACATTTTCCTATATTTATATACCACTATACTACAGAATGAAAAAATTTAACTAATTTGAATTCATATATGGAATGATTTTATTGAAATTTTTTCATTCATTTCGACAAATCTTACAAATTTGTGGTAAAACTTTTACTTCATAATTAGAACTGCTTACCTTCGTTTTTAAATACAATTTTATTTATTTCTTTAAGCAATTTTATCTTCAATAAAAGACATGTTTTATTAATATATTGAATATATTTATTAAGAATCAACAGCATCGAATCTCTTTGAAATATTAGTTTATTATTCCACTATTTCCAATTTCCGTGTGATATTATGAACTGTAAAACGCACTTTTTCTTCTTCTTGTACTTTTCACTTTTAATAAGTTGCTGCCTAACGATTTTGTCCTCCTTTTACAATTTCAATACCTACAAATATAAAAAATCATAAAACGTTTTTGTTGCAAAAGGTTAGCGTCACTGAATATTACCTGATAATTGAAGATTCCAAAATGAAGACAAATGAAAGGGTTATTATTCTGCTGGTGTTTTCTTCCTTTATACACTATCACGAACATTGATAGATTTATTTTTAAAAACGAAAATTTTTCTCACTAATTTAAAATAACAAATATTTTATATATTTTATTTGTTATTTATTGTATTATTTTACCATATTATTTTTTAACAATCTCTCCGTATACCACAACAACGCGATTCCAACTAAAAAAACAACCCACGCGCAAACATATCGATTACACCCACGCGCAAACACATCGATTACGATGACAGGTATCGATTGCAGGTAGACAATAGAAATTTAGGAAAATTTCCTATATTCTAACAAGTGTGTTTCCTTAAGTTTTGAAAGGATTGCATACTTCTTGGTACGAATGAACTAAAATATTTTTCTATGCCAAGTGTTGTTCGTATGTATGAAAAACTTTCTATTATAAAGGAAGTCGCAATTATCATTTTATAAGAAATTTTACTAATTTTGAGGAAACTTGGTTTTAGTTCGGTTTTTGTTTATTTTTACGAATGCTTTGTTATCGGTGAATAAAATTTTCTTTTTCATTAGTAAATTCTTATACCCAACGAAGAAAATAGTATGAGTAAAATTCCATGCCTTATTCTAGTTAATGAACTATTCCTAACTGCTTACAGTTTAGGATTTTTTTACTGAAACGAGTAAATTGTATTATTTTTCACAAAAATTTACCTTAATGGAAATAAAATGGATAAACTATATTGATGAAAATTTTTTCCTTTAAGGTGAGTATTAAGTTCGAGTTTAGCCGCTAAAATTGCCATTTTTTCACGATTACTTTTCTTTAATAATACTTTTTAAGGAATACAAACTTTGTGAAAACTTGCTCTGGGCTATTCCCCATCAAGTTATAATAAAATGTGCAACAAATATGTATAATTTTATGCCTTTTCTTACTGATTTAGTTTTCACTTTAGTGAAAAAACTCGAACTTAATACCCACCTTTAGTTTCGAAGGCACTTTTTTCTGGGTGTAGCTATTGTAAATCTATATACATATGTAGTTCACTTGAAATTAAAGGATTCTTTCTTATGTTTTTGTTTCTTTTTTTTTTCATTTCGATGACTGTACTTCCGGTGCCTACCTCGACCGCTAATATTTCCAAAAATGATGGCGCCATTTCTGTTCTACAAAAATATCTACAACTACATTTGCAATATATCAAACAACAAAAACAAAAAACATACAACTATGTCCGCACATCTACATGCATACCAAAAACAAAAGATGGCACAGCATCGCGTGACTACAGCGATTACGTTATAACGGAATGTTGGCGCTGTATCGAACGCAGCTACGATGGCAATATGGCGATTTTACCGGTGTGGAAAGCCTGGAGTCGTGTACACAATGAGGTAATATTTGTAGTACACATACACATTTAGGCATTAAATACAAACACCATACACACACACTTGCCTTTAACAAATATTTAGCAATTTACCAAACACTCTGTTCGTGTTAGTTTTCTACCGTGATTGCATAATTTCGCGACTATCAACGAAACAAAAAAAGCCATAGAATCAAAGGAAGAGTCAACTTATCGGCGCCTCACGCGAATCATAATATTCAACTGTACATCAAATCATATTCAAACATCCACAACATACACTCAAAAAAAGTGAACTCTCTATTTCACTAAAGCCAATTTAACTTTATATTAGTTTATGGAATTATTATGTTTGGAGAAAGTTTTCTTAATTCTAATAATTGTTTGCGTACGTTAATTAAATGAACAAAAAAACTGGAAAAAATTATACACAAATTAAGCATAAAGATTTACTAAATTCGAATTTATCACAAAATAGTTCATTATTATTTCTTTAAATTTGTACAATTTACTACAAATGCGTCAATCATGAACTACGTATGTCACTAAAGACATTCTTGCAATTTTGAACTCCAATTATTTCCTTCAAACTACAAAACTTTCTTTAACAAGTGCAAAAAGTTAATTATGTCTAATAAATTTTCTTGAATTTGTTGAAAAATATTTACTTATTTTTGTGATATTGGTGAGAAGCCAGCGTTTGTAATACTGTTTAGTTAAAATTTTCTAAAATTAACAAAAAGTTTTCTTCCTGGTCGGTTCACTGTTTTTTCAGTGTATACTTATTTATATACGTTAGCAGCTATTAATTTGTCTTTAAAAAAAAATCGGTTAACTTTGAAAATAACACAATGGTGGCAAAACTAACGCACATTTTATCATAATGGACTGAATAGTCTAAGTGAGCCTGAATCTTAATCGGGCTGCCACTTTAACCTAACTTTAACCTAACGCACATTATGTTTGATCTATTCTAGCCATTCTAGACATTCCATTCGAACCTTTTTAATAACGGTTGATAATATTGTGAAGATTTACAATAAACGACTTCCTTACTAGGTAATTCGTTTAAGTGAAAATCGATTTTTATTTTTTGAAATTGGGGTGTGGCCAAATACAATAAAACTTTTATGGCCATAGGCTCAACTACAAATAGTAAGCAGGGGCAGAATCTTATGTATTCTCCATTATGGAGTCTCACTTCAAACCAAAATTTATTTTCTAAATTGAAACTTTTCTAATATGGAGGTATAAAATTATGCCCCGTTTTCTGTTAAGGAATTCGCACTCAAAAAAAATTTGAACCTTCTATTTTACTAAAGCCAATTTAACTTCATTTTAGTTCATGCAATTATTCTGTTTGGAGAAAGTTTCCTTTACTTTAATAATTTTTGGGTACGTTAGTTAAATGAGCTAAAAACGGGGGAAAATTATACAAATGAAGCATAAAGATTTGCTAAATTCGTACATCTTACAACATAGTTCTTTATTTCTTTAAATTTGTAAATTTTACTACAAATGCGCCCATCTTGAACCTTGTATGGCACTAAAGACATTCCTGCAATTTTGTACTCCAATTTTTTTCTTCAATCTACAAAATTTTCTTTAACAAGTGAAAAAATTAATTATATGTAATAAATTTTCTTGAATTAGTCGAAAAATATTTACTTATTTTTGTGATCTCGGCGTGATATTCTGATATATACTGTTTAGTTAAAATTTTCTAAAAACAGTCTAAATTTTCTATAATTAATACGAAAAGTTTATATTCTGTTGTTATGGATAGGAAATTTAAAAGGAAGAATTTATATAAAGTCTTCTTCTTATAAATTTGAGAAAATTTGCCATACAACTTTAACGAAAAAATTTTGAGACAAGGATTATGAACTTTCTTTTAATTAGAATACCTTTATTTTAAATAAATTTGGTATCCTAATATTTATATTGTATTATATTTCACATGATGTTTATAGTATTTTGTTTTTTTGTTTTTTTTTTTTATCTAAAAACAGACAAATTTCTTGTAACTACACTCAAAAAGTTTACTTAAATCCAAAAATTTTGAGCTTCCATTAAGGTTTTTGGTATTGATTCCGAGCCAAAGATGGGGCTTAATTAAAAAAAAATTAAAATTGGATACAGATCTATTTTATCGAATTTTCATTCTCTTTTTACGATATATTAATAAAGCAATTCATGTACAGATAAATTCAAAAACAACTTTAAACCAAAGATGCTAAATCTTCAATATAAGTCTTAGCCTATATTTGAGGCGTTCTTATCTTAAATCTATAGATTCAATATTTCAATTAATTTAAGGAAGATTTCATTAAATCAAAAAACTGTTTATTTACTTTAAGGAAAATTTGCCTTAGTTCAAAGACATAATACTTTAAAATTGAAGTAAAGATTATAATCTTTATTTTAATTAAAATTTCATCATTTTAAAGAAATTTGTTCTTAATATTTTGAAAATTGCACATCCTAAAATATAGATTGCATAATCTTTAATATCACGTAAATATTTTTGCAGTGTAGAGTAATTATAATTAAAGTGTGTAGTCTTCGTTAACTTTTTATACGCTCCACCGTAGGATTTTGCATTCCGTTTGTAAGTATGTATGTATATATAGCGTAATCTTTAATACCACGTAAATATTTTTTAAGTGAAGAACATAACATTGTTTTCTGTGATCATTTTCTTTTTACAAAAAATATTTTTCCTATGAGATCATGTCACTTTTGGCAACCACAAAATGATGCTGTTTACATGAGTAAAACCCCAATTATTACAAATAGTTCAAAGTATAAAAAGTTTTCTTAATTTGAATGAACATTAAATCAAGGATCCAATATCCTTTTTTTAAAATAATGAAATTTTAATTAATAATAATTATAATAATTTTAATTTTATAGAGATCCGTATATCGGATCTCATAAACGATGTTACAATGATGGCCTGCCTGAACTCAAAAAGTTCTTTTTTGTTTTCTGGTAAAAATAACATAGTCAGCATCGAAACTATTAAAATCTCAATAAAGTTATTTGTTTTATAGGTTCCAATCATTTCAACATTTTCTGTTTTTTTACTATTATAATATTCGATTTAAGTTATTCAATAAAGTTCTTATTTTACTTTCAGATTCGATTGAGTTTAAAACACCATAAGGATATACTGGATCCCAGCAAAGCATTTAAGAACAACAATACCACGCTGACGAATATCAGAAATTATATATCGAAACTACTAAATTTGGGTAAAAGGAAATCTCATAAAACCAAAAACCAACCCAGGTCATCTAACCAATGTCAAAAGCTTACGTCTGATGAAAATGTACAATATAGGAATAAAGCTTTCAAACTCTTAGATATACAACCCTTAAACATGGCAATCCATTGTGCGATTATCGAAGAAACCAATACAAATATTAAACCCTCGAAAGAAGAATCCGAAATACAAGCCAAGTCAAAAATCAATAAAGAAAAGCTATATCGCTTGTCAGAGGGTCGTTCTTCTCAACGTAAGCGTAGATCCAGCCGCAGACGGAAAGATAAACGTCCATCACATGATAAGATACCCAACATGGAAGTCAGTAGTACTTATCTACGAAGACGTAAAGACTCAACCATACGCAGTTCGGTGCGCAATAAATTGGCCCAAAAAAATGCCGAAATGAACGAACTCTATGAAAGAGAGTATGCCCTCACCAAAGAGCTCACCAATAAATGTAAATTGTATAAGCTCCAAAATGAACTGTACACAGCCTCCGATAAAGATCTTGAAATTTCTGTGGGGCAGATACAGCATAACATAGAAGCCTATGCCAGGGAAATCATTCGTACGGAACATGAACTCCTAGAGGTTAAGAATGAAATTAAGCAGGATATATCAATCATTAACAATCTGAAGCGTCTAACGTTGGAATCCAATCGAAATGATTGCGGCATACCCACTAACCTGGACAATGTCCTAAAACCAGTGGCCTCCAATGACGCTCCTGAACCTCTGAACATCGATCAAATGTTATTTGTAGACAATATTTATGAATTTTGTGACAATAATGCCAGTATGTTGGTTTAATCGACACCGTTTCCCATCTGGATATTGTAAATATTATTACATCCAATGCAGTACATAAGATGTTAAATGCCGTCCACAAAATTGCCAATCTAGATTTAAGCTTCTTTGGAAATGTTTTTGTTAAGTTTACTTTTTCATTATCTTCTTAGAATCGACTCGAAGTGGTTTATACCAAATAAATGTACATTATGTATACATTATTATAAAATTATGTGTCTTTTTTATACCCTCCACCATAGGATGGGGGATATATTAATTTCGTCATTCGTTTGTAACACACCGAAATATTGCTCTAAGACCCTATAAAGTATATATATATATATATATATATATATATATATATATATATATATATATATATATATATATATATATATATATATATATATATATATATATATATATATATATATATATATATATATATATATATATATATATATATATATATATATATATATATATATATATATATATATATATATATATATATATATATATATATATATATATATATATATATATATATATATATATATATATATATATATATATATATATATATATATATATATATATATATATATATATATATATATATATATATATATATATTCTAGATCGTGGTGAAATTCTGAGTCGATCTAAGCATGTCCGTCCGCCCGTCTGTTGAAATCACGCTAACTTCCGAACGAAACAACCTATCGACTTGAAACTTGGCACAAGTAGTTGTTATTGATGTAGATCGGATGGTATTGCAAATGGGCTATATCGGACCACTTTTACGTATAGCCCCCATATAAACCGACGCTCAGATTTGGTTTGCGGAGCCTCTTGGAGGAGAAAAATTCATCCGATCCGGTTGAAATTTGGTACATGATGTTAGTATATGGTCTCTAACAACCATGCGAAACTTGGTCCATAGCGGTCTTAATTAACCCCCATTTAAACCGATCCCCAGATTTGACCTCCGGAGCTCTTGGAGGAGCAAAAATCATCCGATCCGGTTGAAATTAGGTATGTGGTGAAATTTGGTAAATTGCGCTAGTTAGTCTTGGGCAAAATCGTTCACGGTAGTGATTCGGACTCATCGTTCTTTTTCTACAAAGGAACTAGTTCCTTCAAATCGTTCCATCGTTCCTTTTCGTTCCGGATTTGTATATTTGTCATCGCTGTCATCTACTAAAGACAGACATTACATTGTTTGTTTACTTTGTGTAACGAAGTTCGTGGTCAATTGAAAGATACAAAAATATGGAAAATTGAGTAAAATTACTTCAAATAGTTTATAGTAATATAGTAAGAAAAAAATTAAAGGAATGGAAAATTTAAGGAAGTAACTAAATTCAGGAAGCCAAACTCTTTGGATGGATTTTTGGATTGAATAATACTATACTCTGTGCAAAATTATTCATTGCAAGAAATTACGATTTTTTTTGTCGTTTGTGAAGAGCCTGGGATGGAATTAATGATTCTATTAAATAGCAGCATATCAATCAATGATTTAAAAACACACGCGCCAAAATGAACGAATTGGCAAATAGCTCAAACAGAAGTAAACAAATCAAACTGCGATCCGAGGAACGATGGAGCGTAAATTGAAAACAAGTATATAAAGGGTGATACGGTCAAAATTTGGTCAATATAAACTTGACGTATTTCTTTCAATTTTGCATTTAAAAAACCTGAACACCCCTCATTTTGAAGGTGTGTGTGTAGAATGTTGCTCCTATTTTGATTTTGGAATTCACTCTTCAGTTGTCAAAATGCCGTCCAAGCAAGAAGAGCAGCGTATCAAAATTTTGCTCGCGCATCGCGAAAATCCGAGCTACTCGCACGCAAAGCTTGCAAAATCGCTAAAAGTTTCCAAATCAACCGTTTCAAATGTAATTAAGTGTTTGGGGAACGTTTGTCGACAGCCAGGAAGTCTGGATCGGGTGGAAATCGAAAACCGGAAGCCGCTGAGACGACAAAGAGAGTTGCCGGTAGTTTTAAGCGAAACCCTAACCTCTCTCTCCGAGATGCCGCAAATAAGCTGGGTGTATCGTCTACAACCGTGCATCGAGCCAAAAAACGAGCCGGACTATCGACTTACAAGAAGGTAGTGACTCCACATCGCGATGATAAACAAAATACGACGGCCAAAGCGCGATCCCGGAGGCTGTACACGACGATGCTGACGAAGTTTGACTGCGTGGTAATGGATGACGAAACCTACGTCAAAGCCGACTACAAGCAGCTTCCGGGAAAGGAGTTTTATACGACAAAAGGAAGGGGAAAGGTAGCAGATATTTTCAAGCACATAAAACTGTCAAAGTTCGCAAAGAAATATCTGGTTTGGCAAGCCATCTGTACCTGTGGCTTGAAAAGCAGCATTTTCATAGCTTCCGGGACTGTCAACCAATAAATTTACGTGAAAGAGTGTTTGAATAAACGTCTGCTGTCTTTCCTGAAGAAACACGGTTGTTCCGTACTGTTTTGGCCGGATTTGGCATCTTGCCATTACGGTAAAAAGGCCATGGAGTGGTACGCCGCCAACAACGTGCAGGTGGTTCCCAAGGACAAGAACCCTCCCAACACGCCAGAGCTCCGCCCAATTGAGAAATACTGGGCTATTGTCAAGCGGAACCTAAAGAAGACCAAAAAAACTGCTAAGGACGAGCAGCAGTTCAAGGCAAACTGGCTTTCTGCGGCGAAGAATGTGGACAAGGTGGCTATACAAAATCTGATGGCAGGTGTCAAGCGTGAGGCTCGGCAATTCGGATTTGGAAAAGCGAAAGCCTAACTGAATATTTTTCCAGAATTTTATACTAATTGAACTTGAAAAAGAAATTTAATTTGATTTTTTAAATAAACGATTTCACCGACTTACACGCGTTTTCCCTTGACCAAATTTTGACCGTATCACCCTTATGTACCCTCCACCATGGATTGCGTAGAAACTTCTACTGAAGACTGTCATCCACAATCGAATTACTTGGGTTGCGATAACTTTTGCCGATGACAAGGTATCTTAAAACTTCCTAATACCGTAATATATACCACGTAGTCCATACGTGGTATATATTAAACTTAAAATGGCCGATTAAATACGTATATAATTAAGTTTGACAAAATTTTCTATAGAAATAAAATTTTGACAAAATAAAATTTTGACAACATTTTTTTATAGAAGTAAAATTTGGACAAAATTTTCTATAGAAATACGATTTTAACAAAATTTTCTATAGAAATGACATTTTGACAAAATTTTCTATAGAAATAAAATTTTTACAAAATTTTCAAAAGATTTAAACATTCTCTATAGAATTAAAATTTTGACAACATTTTCTACAGAAATAAAATTTTGCCAAAATTTTCTATAGAAATAAAATTTGACAAAATTTTCTATAGGAATAAAATTTCGACAATATCTTCTATAGAAATAAAATTTTGCTAGATTATTTTTGCTCGAGTGGCAAGCATGATTATGAACCGATATGGACCAATTTTTGTGTGATTGGGGATCGGCTATATATAACTATAGACCGATATGAACCAATTTTGGCATGGCTATTAGCGGACATATATTAACACCACGTTGCAAATTTCAACCGAATCGGATGAATTTTGCTCGTCCAAGTGGCTCCGGAGTTCAAATCTGGGGATCGGTTTATATAGGGGCTATATATAATTATGGACTGATATGGACCAATTTTTGAATGGTTCTTAGAGACTAATGTGGTATCACAATGGACTGAATAGTCTAAGTGAGCCTGATACATCGGGCTGCCACCTAACCCAACCTAACCTAACCTAACCTAGAGACTATATACTAATACCATTTTTGCATTTTTGCACCATATACATGGTGTTAATGTACCAAATTTCAGCCGAATCGGATGAAATTTGCTTCTCTTAGAGCAATCGCAAGCCAAATTTGGGGGTCCGTTTATATGGGGGCTATACGTAAAAGTGAACCGAAAAGTAATACCGTTCGACCTACATCAATAACAACTACTTGTGCCAAGTTTCAAGTCGATATCTTGTTTCGTTCGGAAGTTAGCGTGATTTCAATAGACTGACGGACGGACGGACATTCTCAGGTCGACTCAGAATTTCACCACGACCCAGAATATATATACGTTATGGGGTCTTAGAGCAATATTTCGATGTGTTACAAACGGAATGACAAAGTTAATATACCCCCATCCTATGGTGGAGGGTATAATAAAACTAATTGACAAAAGGAACGATGAGAACGAAAGAGATGGAACTAGTGACAGTCTTTCCATTTAGTGAACCGTTCATTGGAACTAGTTCGTTCCGGAACGACACAAGACTAGCGCTAGTATATGGCCGCTAACAACCATGCCAAAATTGGTCCATGTCGGTCTATAGAAAATTTTGCCAAAATTTTATTACTATAGAAAATTTTGTCAAAATTTTATTACTATAGAAAATTTAGTCAATTTTTCAAGATTTTATTTTTATAGAAAATTTTGTGAAAATGTTATTACCATACAAAATTTTTTCAAGATTTTATTTCTATAGAAAATTTTATCAACATTTTATTACTATAGAAAATATTGTGAAAATTTTACGACTATACAAAATTTTGTCAACATTTTATTTCTATAGAATATTTTGTCAAAATTTTATTTTTATAGAAAATTTTGTCAAAATCTTATTGCTATAGAAAATTTTGTCAAAATTTTATTTCTATAGAAAATTTTGTCAAGCTGAGTTATATACGTATTTAATCGGCCTTTTTGTTTAATATATACCCCGTATAGACTAACTTACAATATACTTGTTTATTATCATACGAATAGCAAATGTTTTTATACCCTCCGCCATAGGAATTTGACATTTCGTTTGGAACGCTCTCATTCAGAATTGATTTTTATAAATCCCGTGATTTCAAAATAAAGAATCCCGGGATTTTTCCGGGATCCCGAAATTTTTGGGATTTTTGTACCCTCCACCATAGGATGGGGGTATATTAACTTAATGTTTATTATAGTTTTTAGAATTGTAATAAATAATAAATAAATAAATAAATAACTTTGTCATTCCGTTTGTAACACATAGAAATATTGTTCTAAGACCCCATAAAGTATATATATTCTGGGTCGTGGTGAAATTCTGAGTCGATCTAAGCATGTCCGTCCGTCTGTTGAAATCACGCTAACTTCCGAACGTAATAAGCTATCGACTTGAAACTTGGCATAAGTAGTTGTTATTGATTTAGGTTGGATGGTATTGCCAATGGGCCATATTGGGCCACTTTTACGTATAGCCCCCATGTAAACCAACCCCCAGATTTGGCTTGCGGAGCCTCTTAGAGAAGCAAATTTCATACGATCCGGTTGAAATTTGGTACGAGTTGTAAATATATGGTATCTAATAACCATACAAAAATTGGTCCATATCTGTCCATAATTATATATAGCCCCCATATAAACCGATCCCAGATTTGACCTCCAGAGCCTCTTGGAGGAGCAAAATTCATTCGATTCGGTTGAAATTTGGAACGTGGTGTTAGTATATGGTATCTAACAACCATGCTAAACTTGGTCTGTATAGGCCCATAATTATATATAGCCCCCATATAAACCAATCCCCAGATTTGACCTCCGGAGCCTCATGGAGGAAAAAATTTCATCCGGCTGAAATTTGGTACGTGGTGTTAGTATATGGTATCTAACAACCTTTCAAAAATGTATCTATATTGGTCCATAATTATATATAGCCATATAACCCATCCCCAGATTTGACTTTCGGAACCTCTTGGTGGAGCAAAATTCATTCGATCCGGTTGAAATTTGTTACGTGCACGCAGAGAAGAAACATGATTGTCACAATCATATTCGAAGAGCAAAATAATATGATAGGAGCTATGTTTGCGGCGATCATATAACATTTTAACCTGCAACCATGTTGGCTCAGTGAACATGTTTCTAAGAAAAATATAATTGTCCTCATCTAAAATGTTATTATATTGATAAAAATAATTTTGTTTGAATGAAAAGACAATGGTCACGATTTAAAATGTTATGGTATTCTTTAAAAATATTTTTCTTCTAGTTAAAAGAACATGGTCAACACCTAAAATGTTTTGATCTTTATGAAAAAATTTTTTCATCGTCGAAAAAAGGACGCCACTTGAGAAAAGAAAACACAAAATTAACTTTATTTATTTGTGTTAGCAAATCATTGATCATCATTCATAAACCATCGTCACCATTCAAACATTCAATTTATACAATTTTATTTATTAGTATTAAATTTAAAACTTTTCATTAGATTTCATTATTCATTCTAAAGGGTGATTCTTTTGAGGTTAGGATTTTCATGCATTAGTATTTGACAGATCACGTGGGATTTCAGACATGGTGTCAAAGAGAAAGATGCTCAGTATGCTTTGACATTTCATCATGAATAGCCGAACGATCTGCCACAACGTCGAATTTTCAGTGAATGGGCCCTAGAAAAGTTGGCAGAAAATCCGCTTTTTTATCGACAAATTTTGTTCAGCGATGAGGCTCATTTCTGGTTGAATGGCTACGTAAATAAGCAAAATTGCCGCATTTGGAGTGAAGAGCAACCAGAAGCCGTTCAAGAACTGCCCATGCATCCCGAAAAATGCACTGTTTGGTGTGGTTTGTACGCTGGTGGAATCATTGGACCGTATTTTTTCAAAGATGCTGTTGGACGCAACGTTACGGTGAATGGCGATCGCTATAGTTCGATGCTAACAAACTTTTTGTTGCCAAAAATGGAAGAACTGAACTTGGTTGACATGTGGTTTCAACAAGATGGCGCTACATGCCACACAGCTCGCGATTCTATGGTCATTTTGAGGGAAAACTTCGGAGAACAATTCATCTCAAGAAATGGACCGGTAAGTTGGCCACCAAGATCATGCGATTTGACGCCTTTAGACTATTTTTTGTGGGGCTACGTCAAGTCTAAAGTCTACAGAAATAAGCCAGCAACTATTCCAGCTTTGGAAGACAACATTTCCGAAGAAATTCGGGCTATTCCGGCCGAAATGCTCGAAAAAGTTGCCCAAAATTGGACTTTCCGAATGGACCACCTAAGACGCAGCCGCGGTCAACATTTAAATGAAATTATCTTCAAAAAGTAAATGTCATGGACCAATCTAACGTTTCAAATAAAGAACCGATGAGATTTTGCAAATTTTATGCGTTTTTTTTTTTTAAAAAGTTATCAAGCTCTTAACAAATCACCCTTTATATAATTGTTAATTACTACAATGTACCTATTAGGTTAGGTTAGGTTAGGTTATGTGGCAGCCCGATGTATCAGGCTCACTTAGACTATTCAGTCCATTGTGATACCACAGTGGTGAACTTCTCCCTTATCACTGAGTGCTGCCCGATTCCATGTTAAGCTCAATGACAAGGGACCTACTTTTTATAGCCGAGTCCGAACGGCGTTCCACATTCCAGTGAAACAACTTAGAGAAGCTTTGAAACCCTCAGAAATGTCACCAGCATTACTGAGGTGGGATAATCCACCGCTGAAAAACTTTTTGGTGTTCGGTCGTAACAGGAATCGAACCCACGACCTTGTTAATGCAAGGCGGGCATGCTAACCATTGCACCACGGTGGCTCCTACCTATTAAAATGATCTACACTATTTGCATTTCATTCATACTCAACTACCTTCGCCACCACTTTTCTGTTCCCTATTTTTTTTTTATATTCCCAGCTTTGCACATTAAATTCCAATCTACTTGGGAATGCAGAATATTAGGAAGTAGATGAGTACACTGTTAGAAAAATATGTTTTTCATATGTTCCGATATAAACAAAATGTGTTTCGGGCACAATTTTTAAACACAATATATTTAAGTGCTAACATGTAATGTTCCTAAACTAACTCTAAATGTTTGGGACACATATGTTAGTATGTTAGAATATATTATGTTTGGGGCATGAATGTTTCATAAAAATAATATGTGTGAATGTAGACATATATACATTTACAAATTTCGAGTAAACATATATATGTTGTGATATTTTATTCAGAGAGCGACAGAGAGAGAGATAGTATAGAGAAAGAAATAGAGATGGAATCCCGGGAGGGTTGACGAAAGATATCAACATAACACAGCGAGAGAATCAAAAGAGAGCAACTTGTGTGAAACCGCTTGTATGTTGCTTCGGAAAACTGTTTTATGACAAGGCCAAAAATTTGATATGCTTAAGTCTAAATATTATTTAATTTGAATATTAGAATGAGTATTCGGAGTAAAGAGAATAGACATTTGAAAAAAAAAAACAAACAGGATGTGCTTTCGCTTGATAGCAGCATTTTATGTAAGTGTGGACATGTGTTTTTTTCTTGGTTCGTTAAAAGAAATCGGAACGTACGAGGAGTAAGTCAAAATATTCAGACAAAGAAAATTAAAAAGAAACGGTGAAAAATATACAAAAATTACAAAGGGATCTTCATAAAAATAACGAAAGGGCACTATACTCTTTTTAGAGTTGGGACAGTAAAATGAAAAAAGGAGGAAACAGTGAAAAATTAAACAATAAAATGTATAAAAACAAAGTTTAGTTCCCCTTTATTAATAAGTAGTTCAAGAGGACTTAACGGACACCTTCAAATATAAAAGCGGACATTAAGTTCGAGTTTTGCAGCTACAACAATTGAAAAAGTTTATTTTCTTTAAAATGAATTATTAAAGAAAGGTAAAAGGCAAAACAGGATCATTTTAGAGCAATAATGCCAACTTAATACCGGCCTTAAAGGTAAAAATGAAATTAAGTACAAAACACGATAAGTTTTAAATGCATTTAAAATGGTGTTAAATGCTAGTAAAAAACTGTACACGCCTAAATAAATTTATGTGTATATTATAAAATTATTTATGTATGTTTATACTCGACTCCACGTTCTTCTTTTGTTAGAGTTTTTGGATTCCTTCCAAAATTTCAAACTTTTATACCAAAAACAGTTTTTTATTACAAAATTGTTATTTTTCCAATAAAAAAATAATATTTTATCCAAAAGCTCAGTCCATTTCGTTTATATCAAGCACTGTTTCTGACTGTAAATCTTTAATAACCCACATTTCGAAGTTTCATTATAAAAATTTACTATAGTATAAATATAAATGTGTAAATTAAAAAAAAAAAATTGGTGTACGGTCGGAGCAGGGATTGAACCCACGACCCTTTGCAGGAAAGGCGGACATGCTAACCATTGCTACACGTGGCAAATAAATGTATGTTTCTGTTAAATAATGTTTTGTTTGCATCGGCTCGTGGGCGCTGCAGACTATGCTACATATATATAACTTATAACGATAATTGTCTATTGATGGCCATAACAGCTACGTAGCCCAGTGGATAGTGTGATGGCTTACAAACTGTATGGTCCTCCGTCCAGGAGAATGGTAAAATTTAAAAAATTTATATAATTGAATAATTTCTTCAACATTATTTGTATTACAGAAAAAGGTGCCAAGAACTAAAATATTTCGTGGATGTGAAAATTACGAGTATGTTAGGCAATGAACACAATCGTCTTTGGGAAAAATTCTTCCAAGCATATAATATTTTTGGGCTCAAAATGCTTCCAAACATATAATATGTTCACATAAATCAAACATATTAATGTTTCGGCAGTATCCAATAATATATGTGCTTCCTGCAAAATATGTTCGGAACATATGTTAGAGAAGCAATTTTTCTTGAGGGTGTATGAATGAATTACAAATGTTCAATCAATCGATACCGCGCTGTATGTTTATCAATGGTAAGACTCAAAGATAATAAAAGAGGAAGATGGGAGATTGGCTTGCATCATACCAAATGTTGCATTTACCAGATTAGTTTAATACATATTTGTAACCTTTTAGTTGTTTTTAGTTTTTATTTTTTAAATGAAAAATTTAATTTTCTTAATGAAACAATGATAAATTTTAGGCAACAACAAAAAAAAATTACATTTTCCTCTTTATGGAAATTTATTTCGTGCTCTTAGTTTCTTTTTATGTGCATTTTAATGCTATGTCAATACCTGTCGTATACGCGTTTGGTTCGAGTATTAAACTAATGTGGTAAATGGTTTGATGTGCTCAGTAGCCAATCTTCCTCTTTTATTATCTTTGGTAAGACTTACCATTGATAAACATACACACACACCTAATTACATACATATTTGCGTGGGTGCACCCAAAGATTATAGATGTGAGGAAGATGGGAGATTGGCTTGTGTCATACCAAATGTTGCATTTACCAGATTAGTTTAATACATGTTTGTAATCTTTTAGTTGTTTTTCGTTTTTATTTTTTTAATGGAAAATTTAATTTTCTTAATGAAACAATGTTAAATTTTAGGCAACAACAAAAAAAAATACATTTTCCCCTTTATGGAAATTTATTTCGTGCTCTTAATTTCTTTTTATTTTCATTTTAATGCTATGTCAATCAAAGATTGTAAATGTGAGGAAGATGGGAGATTGGCTTGTGTCATACCAAATGTTGCATTTACCAGATTAGTTTAATACATGTTTGTAATCTTTTAGTTGTTTTTCGTTTTTATTTTTTAAATGGAAAATTTAATATTCTTAATGAAACAATGTTAAATTTTAGGCAACAACAAAAAAATTACATTTTCCCCTATATGGAAATTTATTTCGTGCTCTTAATTTCTTTTTATTTTCATTTTAATGTCAATACTTGTCGTATACGCGTTTGGTTCGAGTATTAAACTAATATGGTAAATGGTTTGATGTGCTCAGTAGCCAATCTCCCATCTTCCTCTTCTATAATCTTTGATGTCAATACTTGTCGTATACGCGTTTGGTTCGAGTATTAAACTAATATGGTAAATGGTTTGATGTGCTCAGTAGCCAATCTCCCATCTTCCTCTTCTATAATCTTTGGGTGCACCCATAGACTATAGACTTTAGATAGATGAGCCATGAGTGTCAAACTATTTGTGACAGTTCCGAAGATTAAGAATAAACGAGAAAAATAAGAGCACGCTTACAATCTCTTTCGTTTTCCTTTTTGTAGTTTGCCAATTTTACACAAAATTAGAACGTTTATGATGCAACAGAGGATTTCTAAATAAATTAATATATTAAAAGTTCATATTTGAACAAAAAATTGTGACCAAAATCGCGAAAATACGAAATTTAATTTTGAGCAGCATTGCTCTTTACGAACAACACAAAAGCAAATGCACGAAAATTAATGTTTGGGACTGACTCTTTACGAAAAAATCAAAACGAAATGTCAGAAAATTAATTTTTGGAACTGACACATTGTTTTTAAAGAGAATAGTGGATCATCTATCTAAAGTCTATAGTCTATGGGTGCACCAATCGTTGCAGCAACAATTGCTCGATGGTTTGATCAAACCTGTTTGAACATTTGAGCAATAGCTTGCTGGCAGTGAATTTCAATTAAATCGATCTCTTTTTCTTTGGACCAGCAAAGCATCCACATTAAGTATTCTAATAATTCTAAACATTTATTTCAGCGAACTAAAATGTATTGATACTTTGTGTTGTTTAAATTGAACCTTTTCTTTTAATTATTGATATTGGTTTTTTAATCAAGAGAATAAATTTCTAAACAATTTGTTTTTATTTATTTATAAACTAATTCATTGTTATTTTTTTTTTGTATTTATAATGCCGTTCAAGCAAACATCATATATTTTTACACACTTTTTTAATTTCAATATCAACAATAAGTAATTATTCCATATTTACATCGTGCCCATCAAATGTACAAACGCAGACATCATGAAACGTGCGTCCATCCAACCATCTTGCAGTCTATAGGGCTTTGCCCAAATAAATTTGACAAACATTCTTTTCCTCTGTTGGTTAAGCTACATTTGTAGTTTAGTCAATGTATGGTTTTAAGCTGCAATAAAAAAACGACAACAAGGAATAAAATTTTGACAAAATTTGCTATAGAAATAAAATTTTGACAAAACTTTCCATAGAAATAAAATTTTTACAAAATTTTCTATTGAAATAAAATTTTTACAAAATTTTCTATAGAAATAAAATTTTTTTAAGAATATTTTTGAGTGTTGTTCAGGGATCCGGAGCGGAGCGGAGCGGAGCAAGCCCTTTTTTTGCCGGAGCGGGAGCGGCATCTCTAAAATCCGGAGCGGAGCGGTTTCCAAATGAAAAACCGCTCCGCTCCGAATAAAATATTACTTGAATGAAATGTGTAACTTTGAAATTACACTGTGTAGGTAATTTCAAATTTAGCTAGTACTTAGCGTAGTGTGAGTAAACGTTTAAAATGTACGATATGTATTTTTGTACGTACGTACATTGGGGAAAACACAACGTGTTTTTTTAGTAATTGTTTTCAAAAACGGCAAATGTCAAAATATATCTCTAGTATGTGTTGTAAAAGTAACAACAGTATTTCGATCAATTTCATCCCGTATTACTACAAAGATGTTTGTAATGAACGTCAAATAAATGCAATTAAACGATCTTATTTATATTTAATTTTTTAGTTTTCTACACTGAAAAAAATATTGTCGTGAAGTCAAAGATTCAATGTCCTTAGAATAAGAATAAAAATTTTGCTTAACATGGAAGACGCATTTCTCTAAAATAAAGTTTTTTTTTCTTGTCCAAAAAGCAATAAACTTTTGAATGAAGTTGTAATGTCCTTATAATTAAGTGATTTTACTTAAAAATGTGTATCATAACATGAAAGATAAAATTTTTGAGGTAAGGTCAACGTGACTTTAATAATTAAGAAAAATTCTTTAAAATTAATAAAATTGTCTTTAAATTTGTTTCCTTTTTGCATCTTGCCTACAAAGCAAAAAATCGTTAACAAATAAGACATGTTTTTCAACACTTTATTTTAAAGACGCTTTTTACTTGAAACATAGCATAATTTCTACTGGAAGTCGAGTCTTAATATAGAAAAAAATAACTCGTTAACTCGTTTTTAAAGGATTTTGATAACAACTGACGAAAAAATCTAAAAAAAATGAAAAATTAACATTTGCTTCCTAGAAGCAATTACATAACCCCCAAATTTAAAAGAGGATTACGTCTTTAAAGTATCCTTACTTGTATTCTCCGCTTCTTTGGCTCGGAATTAATACCCAAACTGTTAAATTAAAGACAAAATCTTTGGAACCGGGCATGCTTTTTTTCAGTGTAAGGACATTCATATTTGCTTTACTATTGTACTATATCCTAGCATTCTCTTATTTCTGATATTAGTTCTCGAAAATTTAATTAAAATTATGGATAGTTTCAATTTTGGTTGAAAAAATGTGCGCATATACATTTATTATACAATAAAGGGGGACAAAGCGAAATTAGGTACCACTAGATCTGAGTAAGAATATTCGTAGGTATACCACGGACTGATGTCGATGGAGGTTGTTGCAAACATAAACATACACACACACATTACAAATATAACAAAACCTCTTCTCTACGTCTGTTGCAAAACAAAAAAAAAACTTTCGGAGAGTAGTTACTTCTACTCTGTGTATAGACTTTCAATTCCAATCAGCGTTACCGTTTTGGTCCGATCGGACCAAAATTGGTGCAAAAGATTTCTAAGTTTTAAATTTGGTCCGATGGTCAGACCAAACAGAATTTGGTCCATTTTCATAAATTTGGTTTCTATCACATATTAAATAGTAGATGGTGCACCGCAAAGAATATTGTCGGGAGGCCAAATATTTCACATGCTTAAAATACGAATACGAATTTTGCTTAGAATAGAAGACGTATTTCTCTGAAAAAAAGTTTTTCCTTGTCTAAAAGTCTCTAAACTTTTCAATGAAGTCTGTTTGTCCTTATAAAGGGTGATTCTTTTGAGGTTAGGATTTTCATGCATTAGTATTTGACAGATCACGTGGGATTTCAGACATGGTGTCAAAGAGAAAGATGCTCAGTATGCTTTGACATTTCATCATGAATAGACTTACTAACGAGCAACGCTTGCAAATCATTGAATTTTATTACAAAAATCAGTGTTCGGTTCGAAATGTGTTTCGCGCTTTACGTCCGATTTATGGTCTACATAATCGACCAAGTGAGCAAACAATTAATGCGATTGTGACCAAGTTTCGCACTCAGTTTACTTTATTGGACATTAAACCACACGAATGCGTACAGTGCGTACAGAAGAGAATATTGCGTCTGTTTCTGAGAGTGTTGCTGAAGACCGTGAAATGTCGATTCGTCGCCGTTCGCAGCAATTGGGTTTGTGTTATTCGACCACATGGAAGATTTTACGCAAAGATCTTGGTGTAAAACCGTATAAAATACAGCTCGTGCAAGAACTGAAGCCGAACGATCTGCCACAACGTCGAATTTTCAGTGAATGGGCCCTAGAAAAGTTGGCAGAAAATCCGCTTTTTTATCGACAAATTTTGTTCAGCGATGAGGCTCATTTCTGGTTGAATGGCTACGTAAATAAGCAAAATTGCCGCATTTGAAGTGAAGAGCAACCAGAAGCCGTTCAAGAACTGCCCATGCATCCCGAAAAATGCACTGTTTGGTGTGGTTTGTACGCTGGTGGAATCATTGGACCGTATTTTTTCAAAGATGCTGTTGGACGCAACGTTACGGTGAATGGCGATCGCTATCGTTCGATGCTAACAAACTTTTTGTTGCCAAAAATGGAAGAACTGAACTTGGTTGACATGTGGTTTCAACAAGATGGCGCTACATGCCACACAGCTCGCGATTCTATGGCCATTTTGAGGGAAAACTTCGGAGAACAATTCATCTCAAGAAATGGACCGGTAAGTTGGCCACCAAGATCATGCGATTTGACGCCTTTAGACTATTTTTTGTGGGGCTACGTCAAGTCTAAAGTCTACAGAAATAAGCCAGCAACTATTCCAGCTTTGGAAGACAACATTTCCGAAGAAATTCGGGCTATTCCGGCCGAAATGCTCGAAAAAGTTGCCCAAAATTGGACTTTCCGAATGGACCACCTAAGACGCAGCCGCGGTCAACATTTAAATGAAATTATCTTCAAAAAGTAAATGTCATGGACCAATCTAACGTTTCAAATAAAGAACCGATGGGATTTTGCAAATTTTATGCGTTTTTTTAAAAAAAAAAGTTATCAAGCTCTTAACAAATCACCCTTTAGCTAAGTGATTCGACATAAAAATGTGTATCCTAACATGAATGCAAATTTCGTTTTAATGAAGTCAAAATGGATTTAATATTTCTGAAAAAATCTTCAAAATTAATAAAATATATTTTTCGGGAGGTTCAAGTGTAGTTCACGTTGGGTTGAGTGAATTACCCGAATTTATTCTGATAATTGGTTGATAGTTTTGCTGCAAGTAGAGGATGCTGATGAGGAATGTGGTAATTCCGAAACAGCTGTACATCCAACCATCTTGCAGTCTATAGGGCTTTGCCCAAATAAATTTGACAAGCATACTTTTCCTCTGTTGGTTAAGCTACACTTGTAGTTTAGTCAATGCATGGCTTTAAGCTGAGATCAAAAAACAAAAAAAAACAACAATAACGATTGAAGAGAAGCCAACAATAACAAACAAAACGAATTAATAAAATATTTCAACACATTGTTTTAAAGTCATTATACCCTAAACCACATAGTGGTTAGGGTATAATAAGTTTGATCTGCCAAAAAATGTGCCTACAAGAAATATTGATTTTAGACCCCATAAAATATATACCGATCGACTCAAAATCACCTCCTGAGTCGATCTAGCGCTTAGTGTCCGTCCGTCCATCCGTCCGTCTGTCCATGTATTTGTTGTTCACAAGATTTCGGTCGCAATTATTAACCGTTTTTGATGAAATTTGGTACAGGGAGTTTTTTTGGGCACAAGGACGAACGTTATTGAATTTGGAAGAAATCGGATCAAATTTAGATATAGCTCCCATATATATGTATTGCCCGATTTCGACAAATGGGGTCACGTTGCACTAGTTTTACTAACCGATCGTCGTCAAATTTAGCACAAAATAATCTTCTGTATCACCCTTTAAGTCTGAAAATTTCATCGAAATCGGTTCAGATTTAGATATAGGTCCCATATATATGTATCGCCCGATTTTGTCAAATTAGGTCATAAAACCCTTATTTATCATCTGATCTTACTCAAAGTTGGCGAAATGTAATCTTCTATAGCACTAACTATATGTGCAAAAAATCATCGAAATCGGTTCAAATTTAGCTATAGCTCCCATATATGTACCGATTTTTCTAAATAAAATAAAACTCAATTGAACAAATAATACAATGTTTGTACTATAATTTTCTCGAAGAGGAGCGGAGCGGAGCGTGGAGTGGAGCGGAGCGATTTTTTTTTCTCGGAGCGGAGCGAGGAGCGGAGCGGTTTTTTTTTCTCCGGAGCGGGAGCGGAGCGGAGCGAAAAAAATGGACCGCTCCGGATCCCTGGTGTTGTTGACCTATTTTATGTTTATTCTGATTATTAATTTTGTTCGGCTTGAGGTCATAGAAACAATCGATTATTGATTTGTTTTAATATTTAATAAAATTTTGACAAAATTTTATATAGAAATAACATTTTGACAATGTTTCCCATAAAAATAAAATTTTGGTAGATTATTTTTGGCTCGAGTGGCAACCATGAATATGAACCGATATGGACCAATTTTTGTGTGATTGGGGATCGGCTATATATAACCATAGACCGATATGGATCAATTTTGGCATGGATATAGCGGCCTTATGCTAACACCACGTTGCAAATTTCAACCGGATCGGATGAATTTTGCTCCTCCAAGAGGCTCCGGAGATCAAATCTGGGGAACGGTTTATATGGGGGCTATATATAATTATGGAACGACATGGACCAATTCTTGCATGGTTGTTAGATACCACATTGTAACATCATCTTCCAAATTTCAACCGGATCGGATGAATTTTGCTCCTCCAAGAGGCTCCGGAGGACAAATCTGGGAACCGATTTATATGGGGGCTATATATAATTATGGACCGATATGGACCAATTTTTGCATGGTCATTAGGGAACATATACCAACACCATGTATCAAATTTCAGCCGGATCGGATGAAATTTTCGTTTCTTAGGGGCTCCGCAAGCCAAATCGGGGGATCGGTTACTATGGGGGCTATATATAATTATGGACCGATGTGGACCAATTTTTGCATGGTCATTAAAGAACATATACCAATATCTCTTAGAGGCTCCGCAAGCCAAATCGCGGGATCGGGGGGCTATATACAATTATGGACCAATTTATTCATGGTTGTTAGAGACCATATACTAACGCCATGTACAAAATTTCAGCCGGATCGGATGAAATTTGCTTCTCTTAGAGCGATCGCGAGCCAAATTTGGGGGTCCGTTTATATGGGGGCTATATATAATTATGGACCGATGTGGACCAATTTTTGCATGGTTGTTAGAGACCATATACTAACACCATGTACCAAACTTCAGCCGGATCGGATGAAATTTTGTTCTCTTAGAGGCTCCGCAAGCCAAATCGGGGGATCGGTTTATATGGGGGCTATACGTAAAAGTGGACCGATATGCACCAATTTTGCATGGTTGTTAGAGACCATATACTAACACCCTGTACCAAATTTCAGCCGGATCGGATGAAATTTGCTTCTCATAGAGCGATCGCAAGCCAAACTTGGGGGTCCGTTTATATGGGGGCTATACGTAACAACTACTTGTGCCAAGTTTCAAGTCGATAGCTTGTTTCGTTCGGAAGTTAGCGAGATTTCAACAGACGGACGGACGGACGGACGGACATGCTCAGATCGACTCAGAATTTCACCACGACCCAGAATATATATACTTTATGGGGTCTTAGAACAATATTTCGATGTGTTACAAACGGAATGACAAAGTTAATATACCCCCATCCTATGGTGGAGGGTATAAAAACAGGTACATTTTTTTCAATTACACTTTCCTTTTTTTGTGTTCACATAAAACCACGTGTCACTTCTGAATAAATAAATTAACACAAAACACAGTAATTCCGTATTCTCCGTCCATTCCAAGAAACAATTAACACACAACTATATATATATATATATATATATATATATATATATATATATATATATATATATATATATATATATATATATATATATATATATATATATATATATATATATATATATATATATATATATATATATATATATATATATATATATATATTCCGAGTCACATTTGAATTTAATATTTCATTTATTGAATAAATTAAACATTATATTTTCCCGTTATGAATCTATATGGACCAATTTCAGTGTGATTAGTAGTATTTGCTGCCTTCTTTTATACTCCCTGCGGTAAAGAAATGCCTTTGAAATTAGATGAAGAGTTGTTGTCTAACACCGGACCAGAATAGAATACAGGCAAAAACGAGAATCTTGTAGAAGATTTCAAATTTATTTTCAAAGATTTCTATTTGCGTTTGGGGACAGTAGAAGCTCTAGGAAAGGCCAATGAAAAGAAAACGAAAAAATGTACAAAGAATATCAAATCGATTTGTGAAGGTTTGCCAAAAATCAAGTCGAAATTGTTTGGAAATTATTTGAAATTATATTACTTGGTAAGTTAAAATGAAATGAAAAATTTAAAGAAGTCACTAAACGCATATTTATATGCAGAAAACTAATATCTTTGGATGACACATTTTTGGAAGCATTCAGAACCCTGCCAGCATTTCCAAGTTCCATTTCATCCTCATCGCTACCATGGACTCGTAAATGTCACTACAACAATCGCCAACTGTGATGGGAGAAGCATATCAAAAAGTACAAAATGTACATGAAAGTATTTTGCCATCACTACTGTTAGAAGTGCCATTTTATATTTTGTGAAACGCCAAGCGCAACTAGCTTATTATAATTTTATTTCAATAAAAACGAAAATAAAGTGCTGAAAACATATGCTTAAAATTTTACTATGCTTAAAATTGTGAAAGGTATATGGTGAACAATTTTCGACTTGTCAAATGGAATAAAGTGATTGTTTTTTCAGTTATTGTTCCAGACACGCTGCCTCCATTAAGAGTATAAACAAACGGCGCTGCAACATGTAACTTGCTACGTGTAAATCAACATCATTCTTTTATTATGAAAAAAGTTATGTTAAATGTGATGAGATAAACGGATAAATGTTATATTTATAAGAATATATAAGTGTTTAACCAAATTAATAAACATCTACACAATCGTGTTTTATTGACCACAATGATTCTTTTACAACTACCTTAAGATTCACTTTTTCTGATAGTTTGAATTGGCTCTTATTGACATCGTTCTAAATTGATCTACAAAGACACCTAATTATTGCACTGATTAGAAACTTGTTTGATCTACAAAGGCACCTAATTATTGCACTGATGAGAAACTTGTTTGTAGTAACTTGGCGTGGTACAACTTCTCAATAGTGACGGCGCTTTTCCGACGAGTTTTTGATGTCGTATACGATTGTTTTCCACATGGTGGGGATTCTCGGTAGTGCCGTCAAATTACAAAAATGTTGGCAGAGAAGGTGATCGATGAAAAAATATGGTGTCTTACCGACAAGTGAAATTTTCCACAAATCTTTCAAAGTGCAACCAATGGATAATACATATGTCTTTTTCCATATCTACTAACAGTGGATTTGACGTCAGTTCAATTGTCATCCCACCATCACTTTAATTTGTTGTTTTGTGAAGTCCTATTGCTGAAAATAGGTTCTAATGCCCGTAAAGAAAAGAATTTTGATATAATTTTATTACACGAATATCCTGTAGAAAGTCGAATTTTCGATATAAAAAATTTTAAAAAGTATTGTTACGTTTTTATACCCTCCACCATAGGATGGGGGTATATTAACTTTGTCATTCCGTTTGTAACACATCGAAATATTGCTTCATCCGATCCGGCTGAAATTTGGTACATGGTATTAGTATATAGTCTCTAGGTTAGGTTAGGTTAGGTGGCAGCCTGATGTATCAGGCTCACTTAGACTATTCAGTCCATTGTGATACCACATTGTCTCTAAGGACCATTCAAAAATTGGTCCATATCAGTCCATAATTATATATAGCCCCTATATAAACCGATCCCCAGATTTGAACTCCGGAGCCACTTGGACGAGCAAAATTCATCCGATCCGGTTGAAATTTGCAATGTGGTGTTAATATATGGCCGCTAATAACCATGCCAAATTGGTTCATATCGGTCTATAGTTATATATAGCCGATCCCCAATCACACAAAAATTGGTCCATATCGGTTCATAATCATGCTTGCCACTCGAGCAAAAATAATCTAGCAAAATATTATTTCTATAGAAAATTTTGTCGAAATTTTATTCCTATAGAAAATTTTGTCAAATTTTATTTCTATAGAAAATTTTGGCAAAATTTTATTTCTGTAGAAAATGTTGTCAAAATTTTAATTCTATAGAGAATGTTGTCAAAATTTTAAATCTTTTGTAAAAATTTTATTTCTATAGAAAATTTTGTCAAAATGTTATTTCTATAGAAAATTTTGTTAAAATCGTATATCTATAGAAAATTTTGTCCAAATTTTACTTCTATAAAAATGTTGTCAAAATTTTATTTCTATAGAAAAATTTTTCAAACTTAATTATATACGTATTTAATCGGCCATTTTAAGTTTAATATATACCACGTATGGACTACGTGGTATATATTACGGTATTAGGAAGTTTTAAGATACCTTGTCGTCGGCAAAAGTTACCGCAACCCAAGTAATTCGATTGTGGATGACAGTCTTCAGTAGAAGTTTCTTCGCAATCCATGGTGGAGGGTATATAAGCTTCGGCCTGGCCGAACTTACGGTCGTATATACTTGTTTATATTGAGGCGTGTTTAATAACCCGATAATTAAAACACAGGTCTTTTCAAATAACGACAATCTACAATTTATTTGTTTAACTGATAGGTTTCAATTATTTGCTCTACGATGTGTACTGTAAACTTTGGCTTACGACTGACTTGACAGCTCTCACAGCTAGGGGTTTATATACCGAGATATGACGATTTCGAATGTTCTCGCTAATTGGCCTACAACCTTTTAGATTTATCGACTACTATCTGGTACGCACATATTTGTCGGCTTATGTTCATTGTCTTGGCTATCTAGAACTTGTACAGGTGATATGGCACACATACTTTTAGGCTTATGCTAATAATCTAGTGCATTCTACTATCTGGTAGATGTCGTGCAGGCATAACATAAGTGATTATGGTCATATTACTACAATTATAACGATAAGTAAAACAAAAGGCGTTACTTTTACAATGAACGATTGGAAAACTAAGAACACAAAAGATTTTTAGGAAAGTACTAGAAAATAAAGAAATGACTCTAACAAGTTATGACGTAATTTTATCGTTACAATTTGAAATTTAAATTAACGGAAACTAATTTAAATAAACATAAATCTAGAAATATCACATTCGTAACACTGCCTCCCGCTTAAGCCTGTTCGTCCCGAATAGGCACAGAACCCGTTCCGTATGGAGCCAAACGTTCCAGGTGAACAACTTTCATCTTTGACCTTGGGCTGTCGTTCTTTTGAATGCGGTATACAACATCATTGATCCTCTTGATGACTTTATATGGGCCTTCGCACTGCGTTTGTAGTTTAGGACATAATCCTTTCTTTCGTTGCGGGTTAGGCTGTCCATTACATCTCTTTTAAAGAGAACATGTTCTCTTTAAAAGAGATCCTATCTTTTTGTTCACTCTCTTTTTTTGGTGCCGTATTTTTATGTCCAACAGTGCTCTATATGTACTCTATTTCAAAAAAACTCCTAGATTGATGGAATTTTATTTATGTAGTAGGAATTCGTCACAATTGTTCGCCACTAATTGTTTACTGGGTTAAATCTGTTGACAAATTAAAGGCCGGAACACAATTGCGACGTTTCGACGTACTGCCTAGTACTAAGTTCGTTTTTGCGAAAAACGAATATCTTCATTTATCTCCGTAAATAGGGTCTCAAGCCCAGGGATGTTAACTTATTTATGCGAAATAATATACCTGCCTATTTTTTCGTGCGAAAAATCCAGGGTTGTATAAATATGTGTTTGAAAATGCTCAAAACAAAGATTTCGCATTTATTCCGCGCTAACGTTTTTTATATGGAGTATAACAGTTTTTCGTGCGAAAAAGTTATCGTAGTACTAGGCTTACTGCGTAAAAATTAGAAATTGATGTAATTGAACGTACGACGTAGATACGCCAATACGTTGTCGTCGTCAATTGGGGGCGAGATCATAGGAACATGTGTGTTTTATTTTTTACAGCGTATTTTTGAATTTATTCTGTTTATTTTTTAAGAAAATGTGATTCTTTTTGTTTTTTATTATTTATTTATTTCGTTGTTTCTATCATTAGAAACTATTATTATTATTTTCATTTTAACATCAATAAAATTATTAATTATTTAATAAAGAATTGTTTATTGTAAACTCTTTTTTAGTTAAAATGTACTCTTTTTTTAAAGCGAAAGTTCTCTTTTGAAAATTATCCATATGGAAACCCTATTGCGGGTTGAATAGCAGAACCAGTTGTCCTTCTTTAAAGTCCTCAGTGTTCGCTGCACGATCACATCTCGCCTTCATCCTGTTGCTGACCATTTTTATTTTGTTTCGCACTGATTCGTGAACTTCGCCAAATGTGTTTGGTATATCGTTACTGGTTTCTTCCATGGCGAGCTCATTAGGTGTAGCGCCGAATATCAAATCTCCAGGCAACTTCAATTCCGTTCCGAATAGAACCTGGACCGGTGCTCGTGACGTAGAATCGTGTATGGCTGATCTATACGACAGCAAAAATTTGGGTATATGCTCGTCCCAGTCTCGTTGGCCGTTACCTACCACCTTTCGAAGATGTTCTTCCAGGGTGCGATTAAACCTTTCTACCATGCCATCAGACTGTGGATGCAATGGCGTAGTCCTTGTTTTCTTGATACCAAGAGATTCACACATCTTTTTGAATATGGCCGATTCAAAATTTCTTCCCTGGTCTGAGTGAATCTCGGACGGCACACCGTAGCGACATTTCCAGTTTTTGTTGACCACATCCACAATCGTTTTTGCCTCTTGGTTTGGAATTGCATACACCTCCGGCCATTTGCTGAAGTAATCCATGACCACAAGGACATATCGGTTTCCAGAATCACTTACTGGGAAAGGGCCTGCCACGTCCATTGCTATTCTTTCAAACGGGGCTCCTGGTCCTATACTCTTGCATAGGACCTCGACTTTTCCTTGTTGGACCTTTCGCCTTCATGCACTTCTCGCAATTGGCTACCCATTCAGCAATTGATTTCTGGAATCCAACCCAGTAGAATTGTTGCTTCACTTTCTCGGCTGTTTTGGTTATTCCCAGATGACCTCCACTGGGACCATTATGGAACTCCACCAAAACGTCTCTTATTTTGGAATCCGGTACGATGATCAAATTTCGGCTGCTCTTGCCATCTTCGCTTTCCCATTTACGTTGCAGGGATCCATTGACTAGAACTAAAGTATCCCATTTAGCCCAGTATGATTTCATAAGTGGGTTTTCGGCTGCGATGTCTTTCTTGCTGGGTTTCTTATTTTCTTCTTTTGCCGAAATAATTTTTCTCAGAATGGGATCTTTACGTTGCTCTGTTGACCAATCTGTGCCAGATTCGATGTGTAACTGCCTGAAATTTACAACTGTCTCCTTTGGTTCAGCCTTCGAGTAGCGTTTGCTTTCTACATTGCATTCTGTTTCTGTGAATGTAGCTTTTTGTGCGGCATATGTTACACATTTTATCTCAGGGTATCGAATGCCATTCACAAAAGTCTCAATCTTGATACGATCTATAAGAGGATGATTCTCTCCAGGGTATGCCAAAAGCACCAACCGCTCAACCTTTGTTGCAAAGTCTTGTAGAGTCTCATTTGACTTCTGAACTCTTCCTCTTAATTCCATTCTGAAGATGTCTTGCTTATATTCTCCACCATACTTGCGTTGAAGTGCCGCTATTACTTCATTATAGTTATTTCTAGAAGCAGCGGGAATGCTTTGTATCACATCAGCAGCATTGCCCTTTAATGCCAACAGAAGTTCAATTGCTCTGTCGTTGTCATTCCACATGTTTCAAGATGCCACCTTCTCAAATTGGAATTTGAAAACATCAAATGAAGATGAGCCATCAAAAACAGGAGTTTTGATTTTTGGGCCCTCGATTACGCGCACTGGACCACCTTTCATTTCTAGTTCTGACATTTTTTTCTCAAGGTGTAGAAATTGTTCATCGTGAACCACAAATTTCTTATCCAATTCCACAATTTGACTTTCAATGTGGTCTACGCGTTTCTCCATACCTTCCGAAATTTGTTGTAACTTTTCATTAAGAGTTCTAGAATTTTCGTCAAATTTCTCCACCAAAAGAAGAGAATTTTCTTCCATCATTTTTCTAGAATTCTCTTGCATTTTTAGAGAATTTTCTTCCATCATTTTTCTACAATTTTCTTGCATTTTTAGAGAATTTTCGTCCATCATTTTGCTCAAAATATTGACCATCGATGTGTAATCAACAACATTAGAAGCTACATATGGAGTTTCCAAAGCGCTGGCTACTACTGATTCGTCAAGATCTTCCTTGTAATCGAACTCATGTGTTTCGATATCAATACTGCGCCGCTCGAACTCTTCCAGTAGTCGCTTTTGTAATTGAGCCTTATTTCCTGTAGTCGGCTGCTCCACTTTGCTCAATTCCTTGTTCAAGTTTTCCACTCGAAGCTGATTAAACTTCATTGTAGATTTTTTTTTTCGTATTTCACTTCCGACACCAATTGTTACGTTTTTTATACTGAGGCGTGTTTAATAACCCGATAATTAAAACACAGTTCTTTTCAAATAACGACAATCTAAAATTTATTTGTTTAACTGATAGGTTTCAATTATTTGCTCTACGATGTGTACTGTATAAACTTTAGCTTACGACAGCTCTCACCGCTAGGGGTTTATATACCGAGATATGACGATTTCGAATGTTCTCGCTAATTGGCCTACAACCTTCTAGATTTATCTACTACTATCTGGTACGCACATATTTATCGGCTTATGTTCATTGTCTTGGCTATCTAGAACTTGTACAGGTGATATGGCACACATACTTTTAGGCTTAAAGCCGGTATGCACCTCTAGCGAAAAATTTCATTCCCATAAGAATGCATTGCTATTTATGCTAACGAAATTTTCGGTAGCGTTCAATTTCGTAAGCTGGTACGCACCTCTAATGAAAATAACATGGCTGTCAAAAGCATATTTTGGCAGCAAACATTTAATTTATTACAATCATTATGTGCGTAAAAGTTTTAAAAGGTCTGTAAATAATAAACAATTTATTTGAGGAATATTTGGAACATATATTAACAATTTTTAAAAGCGATTAGCTGGTTTAAAATTTGTGTACACAAACCTGTTTTTTTGTTGTAGACTTAAATAAATTTTTGCTACCGAAAATTTCGCGAGAGGTGCATACCGGCCTTGAGGGTAATGCCTGCTTTTTGTTGAGAACGCGATTTTCTCAACAATTTCTCAACTTGAATATTACCATAATCCTTTGAAAACATGTTTGAAAAATTGTTGAAATTTAGCATTTTTCAAACGTTTGTGTTTATTGGGTAGTACTAAGCATTAGTAACAATTTCTCAACATAGTAGCAACAACTTGTCAAACTACATTTAATTTTAATGCTTCACACCCATTGGAAAATTTGTTGAAGGCAAGCAATATGCAAGGCCATTTGAACTAATGTTGAAGATGGGATTCACTATCAAATTGATATGGCGTTAAGGCCGGTACTCTGTTCGGTTTTCGCGTTGAAACTCCATACAAAACCAAAAAATGCGAAAAATTTGCTAAATTTTTCCATTTGTGATACTTTGTTTTTTCGTGTTGAAAAACTGACGTTTATAGCACGGCGCCATTTGCAATGTGAATTAAGAAATAATTTATTTATTAAAAACTATTTGTGCGGGTTTATAAAACAAACACGGACCATATTTTTGTTCCGAAACTATACAAAGGATCAAAGGAATAGCAGATCAATTGCCAAGGAAAAATAAAATGTTATTTTGTAAAAACAAGCAACAACCACCAACTTAATCCAATATCGCTCCCTGTAAAATAGCGCTCCAAGCTACCTAAAAAAACGCCGCTTTCTATGTGCGAAATAATGGTTTCCATAAAAATTTTTCGCAAGAATGAACATAGTACCGGCCTTTACCTACGAAAAATGTTCATCCCTGTGTTTGTTGGGGAGTACTCAACAATTAGTTAACAACTAGTACTTGTAATCAAATACTCGTTACTTTCCCAACACTATTGCTTGCCTCAACAATCAAACCAACGAAACCTAAAATAAGTAAAAAATTGTTGCAGAATAACCTTTAAAACTGCAGCAATTAGACAAACATACATTCGTTAAAATAAAACACAACACACATTCAAAAATTACATATTTACAATAGTACCAATAATTAGGTAAGTGTAATAAAAACAAGTTGTGTTCTACGAAGAAGAGCCACATGCGATTAAAATGTTCGAGAAACATTTTTCGTTGCTGGTTACACAGAGAATGTTTCAAAATTTAGTTTGTTTTTTTATCTATTGAAAACTGAAGTGGGAATCAATTCACGACAATACAAGGACACAACAAGATAAGATTTCTGGTCAGTTTTGATGATGTGGAAAAGCTATGTAAATGGGAAATCCGTTTATTTGAAGGTGCAACGTGGTCGCCATTTATACATAGATTGCTATTCGTGTAAATGGAGTCGTCAATAAACATTATTGCGCTTCGAATTTCGTATTTACATGTATTGCTATCTCAAAGTAACTGGAAAAACGCGTTGTCTTCTATTTGTGTCTTCTGTTTTACGTCAAGTCGATATTGTGAATATATGCAATTGTATTTGCAAGAAGACAATCAAGAAGGAGTTGATATTGTGAATATATGCAATTGTATTTGCAAGAAGACAATCAACGATGTATACTGGGAACGGTACTTTGTCAAGATTTTATGGTTTTGGATATAGTTTTTGTTGATTCACATGTAGATAAACGTGAGAAATCCAGAGGAAGCATCCTTTCGCCTTCTGGCGGGAGAATGTTATTCCACTGTTCGATCCAAACTGGGGCAGCATAGTTCATTACATACCGGACTGTTGCCATTGAAGTAGTTAACAAGATTTTTATAGTCCTCACACTAAGTGCTGCTAGCAAGTAAATTTGTCAACTTTTGATGCGAAAGCTGATTACTGCATGCGCATACAGCGTTCATTGTAGTGAATAGTATGACGGAGTAATTTGCGTTTTTCGACTTTTTGTGTGGTCATGGTCCAAAAAATGACGTTTACCACTGCCTTGAAAAAGCATGAATGAATTTTACTTTCACCCTGTATAAGCTGGAATTTCGCTAATGGTATACCAACAGATTCTTGTCCCCTGGAATATGTAACGAAGTTTCTATTCCTTCCTATTATTCATTGTATAGTTTGCCGGTGGTAAATGGAAATGCTCATTCATCTGCTTGAGATATTTGGAACAGTACATTATTTAGTTAGGGACCAACAAATTTATTGCATGTATTGCTTTTTAACCCTTCTGTGCGTGATGAGGTCCCGCTGGACCTTTTTGATTTTTATTCATACATTACTTTATGGTTTATATGATTTGCAGCGTGATGGTTTATGACTTCTTGTATTGAAATGTTTTAAGTTGAAAATTTTAAATTTTTTTGTAATAGAATCATTAAGTTCGTTTTTATAGGTATTTGAAAAAGTTTAGTGCGATTCTGCGCGATGTAATTTTAGCACAGTTTAACAAGATATTGCGATTTTTGTATTTGGAACAATTAATAACACTAACATCCTTTCAGAAAAATACCGTTATTGAGAAGAATTTGACATTTTTATACCCTTCACCACTACTGTGGTACAGGGTATAATAAGTTTGTGCGTTTGTATGTAACGCCAAGAAGGAGTAATCATAGACCAACCTTTTAGTATACGGATCGGCTTAGAATTAGAATTAAATTCTGAGTCGATTTAGCGATGTCCGTCTGTCTGTCTGTTGATGTATTTTTGTGTGCAAAGTACAGCTCGCAGTTTTAGTCCGATTGTCCTAAAATTTGGTATAGGGTCCTGTTTCGGCTCAAAGACGATCCCTATTGATTTTGGAAAAAATCGGTTCAGATTTACATATAGCTGCCATATATATTTTTCACCGATCTGGTCATAATTGGCGTGTATATCAACCGATCTTCCTCAAATTCCGTACATCCGAATATTTTATGAGTCTCGAAAAACTTGCAAAATATCTTCCAGATCGAGTGATATTTAAATGTATGTATTTGGGACAAACCTTTATATATAGCCCCCAACACATTTGACGGATGTGATATGGTATCGAAAATTTAGATCTACAAAGTGGTGCAGGGTATAATATAGTCGGCCCCGCCCGACTTTAGACTTTCCTTACTGGTTTAAGTTTCCATTGGTTTCGTTGCTTGGTAGTACACAATTTTATGTCTTCACTGTAGTGAATATATCGACGGAATTTGGCAAGATGTGCCTCAATTTGGACCAAGTTTGAAGCAACCAGTATGTCAATAATACTGCGAACAAAACGTTCGCCACTAAAGAAATCGGATGGTTTTCCTTCAAAAGTCAAATTTGTTCAGAACATTCAACTGCCAAAACAATATATTGTTGTTTGGTACGTATAAGTATAGTTATAGGTACATCGCCTGCGACAATCATCAGGGCCTCTAGAATACTTATCAAAATTCTGCATCCTATTAAAAATTAAAGAAAATTCTGTATTTACAAACAAATATCTATACCCAGCAAAAACTCTCATTACCCGGTAATCTTGCATGTAAGCCTATTTAAAAATTATTAACCACTTATTAATTGGCATCGCTCTGGATTACATTTACATACGCATGTCCTAGGAGGAAAGTACTTCTCTCCAGGCATACTTTCGGCCATGAAATAAGTAGTGTTTTTAGAGCATATAATCACCTAACATGTAATCACTTATTCGTAGATACACAAAAATTTGCAAAATAGCCACTTATTGTCTCAGGCAACCAAATCTCGAAAATATTAGTGTCTATCGCCGATTACAATGGATCAAAATATGGCGAGTAATGCTTTAATAGGAGCACTACTTGAGTAGAAACGAATATTGTATAAATAAACAAAAAATTTAATAAATCCTCTAAATAAGATTACACGCAAATTAATTTCACACTTAAAATATAAATAAATGTAGTTTGTTTAAGGGATTTGGATTCGTGAATTACGTTATAATATATCCAATAGTCAATTCACATTAGGTTCGAAATCTACTAAAAATTAATTTTAAGTCCCTTTTTTATAAGGCAAATGGCATTTGAAATCTAGTTTAAGCGCATTTTGGAATGAAACATTTATTTAAAACATAATATGTTAAAGCATTAATTTAAAGCACAATTATTATGAGATATTTGTGATAAAAATTTCTTAACGGAAAAATGTTCAGAATTACCGTTACATTACATATTCTTTTTGATTTTTTAAGTAAAAACTCAATTATGTGAATAATTATACCTAATGGTACCAACATTTATTTTATTAAGTCATTAACAGCCAACTGCATAAAAATTTGAGAATAACAATTCGAAAATTACCGAGAAGTATTTATTTTTGTCATTACAAGTTAGTCATTATAACTCACCGCAATGTAATGCAACGTGTAATGACAGTTGTACTCCTGGTAATGCCAATTGTAATGAGATGTGGTTACCTAGTTTTTGCTGGGTATATACAATTTGTGCGTCATAGAAGAGTCCACCTACAGTGAATAACCGAAAAATATCGTAGGGATCATTTTTTATTGCATCACGCTGGCTACGCTTTCGGTGTTATCACATACACAAGGGTTAAGCATTGGTTGGATCATTACATCTGCAGTTTATTGCAGTCAGAATAATACAATTGTTAGGTAATATTTGTGCAATATACATAGATACATACATACTTCAATTTTCACTCCGGTTAAAAATATTCGCTTAATTTAGCTCCGTATAACTTTCGGATGTTCAACAAACATTTTTTAGCCAATTGAAGACAATAAACAACTATCGCTACGCGCATTGAATGCTATTCCCAAAATTGACTGACAACCGTTACGAAAATTGAAAAGAAAAAACGTTGCTATAAGTGTATTGGATCCTTGGAATTTCATTGAGTGGGAAACAACAGATTTGCCAAAATGAATAAAGAATTTTAAAATTATGTAAAAAAGTCACCATTGTTGCTCAAAGTAGTATTTTTATAGAAGTAGAAATATAATTTTAAACAAATTTTGAAGTTAATTTTTTTTCTTTTCAGAAACCCAGTATAAAATGGCTCGTGGTCATCAAAAAATCCAATCACAAGCAAAAGCCCAAGAAAAACAGGCTAAGCTAAAAAAACAGCAAGGTCATAGTGCTACTGATCAAAAGAAAGCTGCCCAAAAGGCTCTTGTTCATGTCTGTGCAGTGTGTAAAGTAAGTATAATAAAATAAAGTAAAATATCAATTACTCTTAAAACTAAGTTGTCCACTTCATTTTCAGTCTCAAATGCCTGATCCCAAAACATACAAACAGCATTTTGAGAACAAGCATCCTAAAAATGAGATGCCACCAGAGTTAAAAGATGTTTAAGAGTTTGTATATTGTGTTCTTTTTTTTACAAAAAATAGACGCGCACCCGCCTCCGACTTGAGGATTATTGCTAGCAGCTTGCTGTATAATCTTGTAATTAAAAAGCTGTTTATTTATTTACATATACATTTTTTTATTATAACACACTACCTTAATTTGTCTTTTTTATGAAACTATGAATTAAATGTATTCGACAGAAAATTTAAATGAAACTGAAATACGACTTGTTGAAGTACATACAAAAATGCAAACACATATGGTGGAATACTTTTAGAAGTATTCCATTATAACTGTTTCCATTATATTGATATCATTTAAAAATTTTCCTAACATTTTTTAAATACATATATATGATAAAAAGAAGAGTTTTTAATGCGGCTCATTTGACACGTAAACAACTAAGCGATTTTAAAGAAAGTTCAGCGAATGGCGTTTGTCTTCGCGTATCTCAGCTGCATTTAGTAAACCAGATTCAGATGCTGCTCAATGCCATTTCGAAACTACCAAAATACATAGACAATTTAAGGGATTTAAAAAATATATTAATTAAGTCGTAAATGGAAACAAAATAATTATTGACTGTATTCGGCAGTTTTGAAGACGGAAGTACGCTTGAAAATATTTACTTGTTTCAAAAGATTTTGACCTTCCCTTAAAAATTCTAGTATTGGGTCCTAGAAAAAATGAAGACAATTTTTAAGAAACAAAGTTCGGCCAGCTCGAATCTTATGTACCTTCTACCATGCAGTACATGCAAAATTGTATTAACGACTGTCATCCACAATAGAATTAATTGGAACGTGGTTGTTGTTGTAACAGTTTATTGTGATTTCATCCATTTTATGTTATGCGCTTTACAGATTATCAGTTATTCCGGACGGAATGTCGGTGTTTGTAAAGAATATACCTTACATATTCCAGGGGAACTAGAATCTGTTAGTGTGCCTCTGGCTACCTGCAAGCTCTTACTGCGTGAGAAGGCTGTCATGATGGCAAATGTTCGATGGGAGAATTGTAAGGGTTGTAACGACACCAAGCAAATATGGCCCCATTTAAACTTAAACCGCACACTAGATATGCTAGTGTTCTCGAGACGCCAGATATCACTCCTGATATCTGCTATAACGGGTCGCTGCCTGATAGGCGATTTTGCAAAAACTATTGGTGCGAAGTATAATGACTATTGTATGAGCTGTCATGATGCGGAGGAAAAGGAATCAATAAAACACCTCTTGATAATGAGTTTCCGGACTCTGTCCCAGGGAAATCAACAATAATTGATTGGTATATATATATATATATATATATATATATATATATATATATATATATATATATATATATATATATATATATATATATATATATATATATATATATATATATATATATATATATATATATATATATATATATATATATATATATATATATATATATATATATATATATATATATATATATATATATATATATATATATATATATATATATATATATATATATATATATATATATATATATATATATATATATATATATATATATATATATATATATATATATATATATATATATATATATATATATATATATATATATATATATATATATATATATATATATATATATATATATATATAATATATATATATATATATATATATATATATATATATATATATATATATATATATAATATATATATATATATATATATATATATATATATATATATATATATATATATAATATATATATATATATATATATATATATAATATATATATATATATATTATATATATATATATATATATATATATATATAATATATATATATATATATATATATATATATATATATAT